>NC_133901.1:66157696-66408474 GCF_964199755.1 Larus michahellis
ACCATTCAGGAATTCATACCTTTCAGCAGAAAAAAAAAAACCAAACAACCCAAAAGTTTCATTCCTATTTGAGACAAGTGGTAGTGATATAAATCCAAAACAAGGAATATAAAATAAAAAGATGGAAGAGGCGCAGTTATATTTTTATCCCATTTAGGTACTCAAGCTGCAGCTAAATCTGTAATGGGGTTTACAAAAGCACGTAAGTGATAATCTATGACTTCAGGAAAGAAAATGCTTTAAAGATTGTCTCATAGTATAGGTGGCGGTTCTCCTTTGAAAGGATTGCCAGCCTTGCCCAAGTGCTCACTGTGCTCTGCATCTCTGAAGACTCCAAAATCCAGCCACAGGAGCAGTTTTATCAGGGCTTGCATAATTTCACACTTTCAGTAAACAGATATATGGGGCCCAGCTGGATCCGGGGTATATCTTTACATGATTTTTTTGGGGGTATAGAAGGCAAACTCCACAACAAAAGTAAGAAATGCTGTTTGACGAAGGAAAATCCAACAAGTGAAATAGCTAGTCAGATGAGATGCCGTTTAGGTCAGTTGAACGTCAGTTGCACAACTGTAGAAGGTAAAATCAAAGTGACTTATTGCACAATAGCTGATTTCAGTGGCTTCACACTAAGGATGTGTGAAGGATTCATTTACTCAAGGTGCGTTTTGTATTCAAGAACACTGAGAAAATCTTTTATGTTTGTCGCGTGCCTGGCCATAAGCCCTGACCTCATCTTACATTAACTCATCAGAAATCCACAGAGCAGCAAAACACCACTGTTGGGGTAGAATCTCACAGAGGAGTTGAGCTCTATCAAAAACGAAAATTTAGACCATGTGTTTCCTGTATGACATGAATCTCGTAATTACCTTTCTTGCTGCTTTGCGTGAGATTCTGATATCCATTATATCAGTTTTCTGAGTGTTATTTTAGTCGTCTTCCCTTTGTGACTAGAAATTTTTTGTTCTTTTTGATTGCATTAAGCTACACTTTAAATGACCTCCCTACCTGTCTTGACTACTGTAACCATTGAGTACTTGCAAGCAGGTACCCAGAGCTCTCCAGCCCTTTAAATGTATTCTATAATGAACCTTAAGCCGTGACACTTGCAGATATTTTTTAAACCTTTTTAGATCATCATCACTAACTTCTGAAGGCATTGAATCTGAAATAAGAGCTTTTCCTTCCTGACTCATCTCCTTGTGTTCTGCCCACTGGATACCCCAGAAGGAGTGTAATGGCCATGTGTGCCTGGAGGTGATGAAACCCACCGTAATGGCTTTTGAATGATGATTAAACTGTTCAAGCCGCCAGAAGATAAAACTGGCTCTCGAGGAGGGACAATTACAGACCCACAAGCAGCTGAAGTGAAACCAAGAGGGAATAGAGAAAATGACTTGCAAAAAAATGTTTTTCTGCTCCGCAAATACCCATTTCCCCACTCGGTTTGCTCAAGTTTGCCTGCCCCCCATGCAAGGGCCTCTGCTCGCTGGAGAAGTTGATACCTGAGTTTATCCTCCAAGGGAGCACAGCAGAGGTCCCAAAAGCTCTTCTTGAGGGGCACAATGGTGGGCTCATGGAGCCAGGTGCTTCCTTCCCCTTCCTTCATCATCTCACGGCTGCTGGGGGATTTGGGGCAGCAGGGGCAGAGGAGCAAACATAACATTTGTTATGTCTTTGAAAGAATTCACTCTCTGAATCTTCTCTTTTGCTGTGCATCCAGTGCCTTGGCCTTATCGTGCATGTTTAACTGTTTTATTGGCCTATAATGGCATGAAAAAACAGTTATAAAATGGTATCTGCTTACAATCTGGGGACACAAACAACATACGCTTGTAGAGTAAACAGTACGGCTCCTTTAGATGTGAAGTTTGCTCCCACCTACATAGCGCTGCATAGCTGCTGGTCTCCAGAGCTTTCAGGCATTATAGTGCAGCGCCAGTGTAACGGGCTAAGAGGTGACGCACAGGAATAGACTGATTTTGAGCAAAAGATCACAGGTGGTTGGGGTACTTGGCACTGAAGTCCTTCAAGAACGAGTAGTTGGAGAGTGAGAAGTTCAACTGAACTGTGGGGAAAAGAGTGAGTGCGGTGACGGAGGAAATGAGACCATGGATTGTCGAGGGACTGTGGAGAAGTTTGGGTGGAGTGGTGATGCCGCTTCTCACAGACAATGAGAGATGTCTCATTTTCACACTCACGAGGGAGGAATCTGCAAAAGATAATTTTTGCATGCATGTGCATACATGTGCTTGTCATAACCGTCACATCATTTCATGATAGTCACGTAATTTCAGTAGCACCCCCCAAACACAGAGAAGACCTATACTGAAAGTAAGAATTCTTGTCAATCTGTTTTTTTTTCCTCCCTTTATGTGACTTTGAGGACCAGATCCTGGCTCACATACCTCTGAGCTACCTCTGTGCTTCACAGCTTCTCAGTATATTCAGGGCCTTGACTGGCTCCTGGAGTAACAGCAGCTTCAAGGCCACCTTGAAGTTCTATTTGCTCCCTAAGGACTGTGGAAAATGGAGAACTCAAATAGTACAAGCCACACTGTCCGCAGGCCTGATACCCCTCCCTGTCCTCTAGTCTGCCCAGCGATGGAGCAGAGGCACTACTGAACTCATTAAGGAATCCCAAAGAACCGATAAGATCATCGCGCGAGACGGCCACGTGGCCATTCGAGGGTTTGAGTCTCTTGTTTGCTGCTGGCCTTGTGCAAAAAAGGCTACATCGACACAGATTATACTACAATTCTGTAATATCATCTCAAGAATACCTGTGTAACTATACAAATATGCCAGGTTAAAACACAAGATTACATTAAGGACTAAATATTGGAAATAAAACAAAAGTGAGCATATCCTGAATTAGCACAGTGGTATCAGGATCCGATGTTGTGCCTTCAGTTAATACTGTAAATTAAACAGGAAATGTAGTTTAATTTGGCGTATGCGTGTAAATAAACAACACGTTGTAGATTTCATCATGCTCATTTTATGGAAAATTACTCCACTTATTGTTTTGATTTTTTTTTTTTGGTTACAAGAGCTTATGATACCAAATCTTCTGTTTATCTGAGTGATTTTTTCCTGAATGTGAAAAAAAAATACGTATTGTGCAGCCTAACATCCATATCTCTGATTCTGGGAGCATCCCTTTTGTTTGCTGCACACAACATGGTTGTAACAAAGACATTTATGCTTTTGGAATCTGAAGCATGAAGTCGTTCTAAATCTGTGCCCACAGGTAACAATTACTTCACTCATTAATAGATCTCCCTAGTCTCTCATAAAACAACTTTGAAAAGGTCTCTTGGGACAGAGTTGGGAAGTGTGTTTTATGATCATTAATATGGTACTGCCTTGGAAATAGCTAGTTTAACTGTTTTAGCCCCAAAGCTAAATTATTCGCGCAAACCCAGCAGGTTGCAATGACAGGGAGTGGACTAACGCCAGCCCCAGTGGGCCCTCTTCATGCACCGGAGGGCTGAATCACATTTTGTTCTTTGGCATCAGCAAGTCATAACTAAGAGAAAGGGACATAGCGAGGCTAGAAATGAATAATTTATGTAGGGCATTCAACAGGATATGAGAAATACAAGATCAAAATGTAAAACCTCGGGGCAATTTTGCGTGCGCGTGTATTCAGGAAATTTGCAAATGATTGTTTTAGCTAAAAACAATCATTAAGATAATTTATCAATAACAGTTCAGCATATTCAAGGCTGGCAGTCAAATGCAGCAGTGGCATAAGGAGCCAGGTCTTCAGTGAAGTACCTACAGCTTGGCTTCCTTTCACGAGTGATGAATTTTGGTCTCTGGATCTGTCGTACTACAGTTAAGTACTCTTTCCATAAATAATTGATGAAATTGCATAAAGATCTTTGGATTGCTAACGACAATGCTGCAGAAAGAAAAATGGCCCGCAGGGAGATCTAGGTGATTAACTAAACTATACGACCACTTCACACAGTATTCGGTTTATAAAAAATGCAGGAGTGTTGATCAGTCTGCAATGGGTTATGATAAGAGCATTAAACGCAAAGATCTAAGGTCTGTAAAACAGGAGCCTGTCCTTTGGATCCCGTGGGCTCCCGAGTTTAACACAAACCAGTTAAAAGTTACCGTTCTTCCCTATGAAAAAAATGACACGGATACTCTCAAAATGTTGCTAAAAGGGTGTTTCTTACACATCGTAGGGTGCTGTGGAAGGTCGACTGTCCTTTCCACGTAGAGAGAAGGAAAATACTGGTTGCACAGACTGGGATTTTCTCAAGGTGCCCAGACTTTTGCTGGGACTTTGCCATGAAAATTCCTGAGGAAACTGTATGTCGTCAAGGAACGCGAGGGAAAATTCAAGGTAGAGAAGGTAACTGTCTGCTCCTGAGGACAAGAAGGGATGGCTTGCCCCAGAGCGTTTGCACCACATGTCAAAGATGAGTACCTCAGGTACTGTGCTTACTTGGGGTATCAAAAAGATCTGTCACTGTGTTATATCATCACTCGGAGATGCCACTCAGGCTACTTTTTAGGAAAACAAACTTCATTTTAGACACCTCAATCAATTTCCCTGTTGTGGCTTTTCCCCTTCAGGCCAAAGCATCCCAATTTCAGTACTAATTATTCCTGTTACAAAAGTCCCTCAGGTCCTGCTCAGACTGCTGTGCTTGGGGGTGTGCTAAAGCAGAACTGGAAACACTCCCAGTACCAAAGAATTTACAATTAATTTAAGGCAGGATGCAACAAGTGGGTATGTGAGACAATAATTAAGGTGAGGGGATTGGAGAGGAAACCAGTAATAGCAGCATGTGGTCACATTGACCAGCTCCACTCAGCCTGGTGGTTTGGAGTCAGTGGCAATTTTGTTATTTTTTTTTCTAATGCTGAGATAGAAACAAATAAAATAGATACAACCGTGATTTAGAGTTTAGGCTGTCACCTTCTTTCTAAATTCTGAAAGGTGTGGCTTGCAAAACTCAATTATATTTACCAAAGTGTCAGTTGAATTCTTCATCTTAGGAAGGCAAGTGGCTGAGCCTAGGAAAGCTCAAAGGACTCTGATACCATCTGATAACTGTCATGAGGGCAGCACTGTTCAGGCTAATAAGATACTTTTTGCTAACTCCTTTGTAAGATATTCTTCTCCCAGGGAGGCTTGGGTAAAAGTTTGGACCCACATAAATACAGTCTAGAAGGATAAAAGTCTTAAAATCAGTCAGGTTTAGTGAGGAACATTAGTATAAATCACATTGTTGTGACTCTATCAAAAATGCAGGTGTGATTTTCTCCTGCCGGCACTGGGACCAAAACTTTTACTGACTTGCACGGTGTAGCACCAAGATCTCTGTCTACTCAAGTGATGTCACACACACATCCTTTCTCAGTGGTAATTTAAGTCACGTCAGGCAAGGACTAGACCTTTGGCCAATGTAAACTGGCATGCAGCTAGGATAGTTGAGACCATCTGCAGATTTGTCAAGGGGGAAATTTGCTCGTTGGTTTCATGGGGATTGGGGTGGACGATGCCACGAAAAGAGAAAACAAAGGATGGCGAAGGCACTTGTTTGCAATATCCCAGCTGCAGGGGAAATGGCACATTAGGTTTTCATTTTCAGAGAGAAGGTGTCATCCTGTGGTCATCAAGATAGGTTATTTGGACAAGAGATGGAAAAGTGAAACAAGCTCTGAGACAATATGGCCCCATGAAATCTGCTAAAACTAAGAAAAGTGATCTGCGAGAAACTGGAAGACAAAAGCCCTATTTATGACTGCCACCCGATATAATTTAAAGTAGCAAATAACAAATACTCAGACTGAATATATGAGAGTGGAAACAGTGCAGGTATTAATATATCTGGTCTTCCCACAGATTGGCAAGCAGCCTAAATCCACTGCTACCTGAAATTATGCCAACCTGTTCAGCACATCTGAATTTAAAACTAATCTCTTATTTACAATCAAAGCATCTACAAAGCTGGCGCTTGTAATGGGTTTTATTATACTGCATTAAAGATTGTCGTTGAAATTTGCATTTCCAATGGCCAATTAGTATATTTATTTATTAGAATTTAGTCATGCTATTTCTGGTAAATGAAATGTAGTGCATAAGAACATAAATAGGATTATTAGCCACATTCCCCTCTTTCCTCTTTTGGGGGCTTCATTATTTTTGCACAAATGCCAGGACTTTTTTTTTCTGTGAAAAATTAAGTTTGCATGAAAACTTGCCCGCTCTCAAAAGCTGTGATGACATTCAGCGTGATTGCAAGTTATACCACATTAAAAAAGACGTTTCTCTGAGAGCGGTGGTTAAAACCCAGACGCCTACGTTTATTTACATTTGCAATGCTTGTGCCATGTGTATAGTGATACAGCGAACTGCTAACTTTTGGAATGAAAATAGCTTGTGTCTGTGTTAAATGTCACAGGAAATTGTAGCACTGATTAATAGTAAAGAATACATAATTAGAAAAAAAGTTGCTCCTTGTAAAACTGCTGTGTGTGTTTAAATTCTCGTTCATTTTTTCAAGAATGAGCAGATTAAAATAAATAGATGGATCACGTAATGAAATTTGCTCTCCCCTTTAATGTGAGCGTTCGGGTTTCAGGATAACATTGTTCCTTAACAATTTATTTAAAACAGGGGACAGAATATTTCCTTTAGTACCTGGTTTATTAAACTTCCAAATATGAAGAAAAAAATCTATGTTCTGTTTTGCCTCAAAATTACAGTTAATGTGAATTAAATGACAGCCTAAGTGACTAGAGAGTAGAAGTTTTTAATTAAAGCTTTGGAAAGTATTTCTTCATATTTTCATTGGTTACAAGTCTGCAAATAACAAAAACTGGGGTAACAAATGAAAGGGAAGAGAAGCATGAGATCCTGCTCCAGACTGGAAAATTCTCGAAGTTTAGGAGTTTTGCTTCAGCTCCCTGTGTCTCTTGCCTCTTGCAGCATCTCCTTCCCTGGAGCTTTAGAAACGAAGCATTTGGCATGCTTTTCAAACATGAACGAAATGTAACGATATGTAGAGATGAGACTAACTAGGTCTTTTTTCTCAGGTGGATGTACTAAGGTCAATGTCTTAATCTCCAAAAGCTAGAAAAAGCAGCGTTGTCGCGGAAGCTTTGTGAGCCTTGATGCTGATCAGAAGTCCTTCTCTTAATAAAGCCTTCAAAACACGTGGACCTATTCCAGGAAAAGTTCTACATCTGACAACAGCTTTTCGGAACTTTTAGTGTTTTGTCATTCCTTAGGCATATGGAAGCTGGGGAAATATTACTTACTTTTAAACAGAGATCTCTTTTTACATCTATTTTATAATGACAGCGTATTTTCACTAACACTAAACTGAAAACCCAACTTCACAAAAGTCTACAGCCATAGAACGGCATCAAGAATATAATGTACTCCCTGCAAATCAGGGTTCTCTTTCTTCCTTTTTTCCTGTAATCTGGAAGGAGGGTCTTGCCTGAATTCCAGCACCAGGTCACCTTTGCTGGGTAATTCAAGCAGTTTGGTGTTCCTCCATAGCAGCCAGGTTGAAACCAGAGCAGCACTGCCATTTCTTATCTAATCACACTCTCTGCACTCCCTTCAGGAAAGCGTTAGAGAAAATGACATTTGACCACTAAGAAGTGCTCCTCTGCTTCACTCTACATATCACTATGAGCCAAAAAATGATGAAGGACAACTCTCATTTATGTTCAAAACTGTTTTTTTTTAATGAGATCTTAGTTTTAGCATGCATATTCAAAACCATTTACTTGCAAATGGAAGCTGAAATCATTTAGTCGTGAAAACAACCAGAGAGAAAACAATCCAGCAAAGCCACGTTCAGATTTCAAGATGATGTTCAAATGGATCATCATGAAATAAATTTTTGGAGTTCAAAGCACTAAGCAAGTGCTTTGCTCCTGATAACCATTATTCACGTTTGCCAATCATTTCATGGCATGGATCTCAACGTAGACATGACTCTGCTGGCAAAGCTCTGATAAAATCACCCAGGATGCTCTTCACGTTGGCTGCCAGAGCTTCCAGGTGACTACTGTAATGTTTCCTGTGGTCTTTATGAGCTGCTTTGGAGAAGTGTCCTATCAAGTTAGCAAACTTCCAACTTTCTGTCACTGAATGTGCACCGTCTATGTAAACCTTGATGCACTTTCCATACTTCACGTAATTTCCTTGTGACTTTAAGTGCACTGACACCTGCTCCAACCACCACCAGCTTGGTAAGCAGTGACAAAACACCGTCCAGCACCTCACTTTGAAATGCTCATCACACATACAAGCAAGTTGGTGACAGCAACAGCGACAGTAGACTTGTCTTACTGCAAGGTAGAAGCTTATTTTGAACATCTCGATCTATTTTCTGAACCCAGTGAGAGTGGCGTTGTCTGAGGGAGGTATTAAACCAGGTTTCTTGTCTGACTTTCCATTCAGTTTTGCCGACAGTCTGTTTTTCCTTGCAGGTACAAACAAGTCTTCTGTAACAAAGCAAAGTTTTCTGGCTTCAGCAGTATGGTAACTCGAATGAGAAGACACTTTAAAGATTACAGCGTTCACTTAAGCGGACAAATAGATACTTTCCTCTTTCATTGTTCGCTCGCTGACTTAAAGCTCTTTTGTCTTTGAAATGATTCAGGCTAGTAAAGATGTTCATCAGACTGCAGGAAGGCTTTGTAACACCAGGCACAAAATCATTAACGACTTAGTCTGAATTAATTTCACCTGAACTTGGGCTATATCTACCCTGTCCCTTTTCCAGGTCTGCTATGGGTTTGCTTTTAGTTTCTTTCTGGGAGAGCAAGTGGTACAGACGTCACCTCCTCTCCATACTCAGCGTGTGTTGTCAGCTCGTCATTGCTGAATGGTACTGAAGCATTTTGTCACCTTGCAGTTGTGTTTGAGCTCAGGCTTCGCACTTTCCCTCTAAAGTTATGGACCCACCGCCACACCTGAAGCAGCAGCCAGTCTGGAAGAGGAAACACGTGACTGGTGGAAAACTGGTAATACTGTTGTAAAATATTATTATGCAATGGCCAATCCAACATCGGTGCAAAGGGAGTATCCTATTCTTCCCCACGCCACATCAGTGCCAGCCTGAAAACAGTGTGAATGGCCAGAATTAATAGCATTTAAGTGTTATAAACACCCAGATGCTCCATGAGCATCTGAGCCTGGCAAGGAGAGGACAGCAACAGAAGCAGGAAGCTGCTAATGCACTCGCATCTGGCCTTGCTTGTCTTGGCTTCCCACCCAGCTGAGAACTTCGTGCGGCTTTTGGAAATATTTGGAAATTTTCAGGCAAAGACTTCTGAGTAGCTTAGGAGATCACCAGTGCCGTAGGGTTTCTCTAGATATGGAGTCTTTTGGACCCTTCCATGCTGAGCTGTCTCCATTCTCAAACCCCTCGGCAGAAGTCCCTTCAACTCTTAGGGACCCAGATGAAAAGCCATGGAGCACAGGTCCTTGTTATTCATGTGGAATTGCTGTAGTTTTAGGTAGATCACTTTAGATCTAATTGTGAGGCTGTCTTGTTCAGCAGGGCTGAAGGAGCTGGTGGTGTGAAGAATGGAAAAATGGTAGAGGACATGTCTGCTGGTACTGACCCACCAGTCCCTCTCATGCTTCCCTCTCTAGACCATGCTCCTTTCTTCCCTGCAATTTCCTGACAGCTCCTCCATTAGCAGGGAGCTGGTGGAGACCTCCTTGAAGATTTTCCCAGTGGTAAACGCAGGAATACTTATGTGCATCCTGTGTGGTCGCTTCCCATACTGCATTCACACAGTATTACATCTGCTTCTGGGCTTTCTGTGGGCAAGGCATTCATCCAGAAATTTCATTTCCATTGACTGGTTTTAGAGTATTACTGACATGGGTCATGACATGGGAAGAATCACAGCAGAGAGAAGACACTGACTGGATTTTTACAATGTGGGTTCGTGAGGCACTGGAACAGGTTGCCCAGGGAGGTGGTGGAGGCCCCATACCTAGAGACGTTCAAGGCAAGGCTTGATGAGGCTCTGAGCAACCTGATCTAGTCAAAGATGTCCCTGCTTACTGCAGGGGCGTTGGACTAGATGACCTTTAAAGGTCCCTTCCAACCCAACACATTCTATGATTCTATGATTCTGTGATTTAGCTATTACAATTTTTCCTGTCCCTTGCCTGGAACCACCTGCCTGTTCCTGGGTATGTTTTCCTTTCTTACCTTCAGAACTTTGCCTAATGCTTTTCTGGTCAGGGTAGTATCAATTTAGAAAGAAGTTAAAGTTTTATACATTTAAGGAGATCGAGGTAAAAGTGTGCGTTAGTGAGGAGAAAGGTAACTCTTCTGAAATGGAGTTCTTTAGGGCTCGGAGGCGGGAGAATTGAAAAACATCGGATTTGGGGCTAAGAGGAGTTTGGGGATCTCAGTGCTGGGCCAGACTGTTGGGGAGCTAGAGGAGGCTGCAGGTGTGAGGGACTCAGAGTCAGCAGAAGTTATGATCGCCTCTGGCATCCTCCCCTTTTGGGTATTTTTAACCCAGAGTCCAGGTCCAAAACACACGCACACACACAGACAGAGACACAGTGACATGAAAACACAACTGCTCTTCATTTTCTTTGCTGCTGTCAGAAATATGGTTCTATCCCTAATTACTTCTTGGCCAACTTGTAACATTGTTCTCATCCCTGAAGATACAGCAAAGTTTCCCCTTATTTCAGTCCATCTGTCAATGAACATTTGCATTCATTTAACACCCTGGTGTATCCGTTTTGGACAGGAATGTTGGCCCAAAGGTGGGAGAGATTTAATTTTACCAGAAACTATCTCGCTTTAGTCCATGTTAGCAAGATCCCATAAGAGCTTTTTTAAGTGGCAGCTATTTACTCGACAGTAATTTCATAAAATTCAAAAGAACTGTATTAAAACCAGATAATTTTCCAGTTCAGGGTAGGTCCTTCAGATGGAGTTGTCAATTTTACTGTAGGCAGACGCCAGTTGAAAACTAAAGGAAACAGACAAGATTCTCAAATTCTTCTATACCTCCCTTCGGGCAGTTATGCACATTCCTTGTGGAAACTACTCTGTTGCAACAAAAAAAAAAAAGAGGGAGAATAGCTACTTATTTTTTCAGTGCCATTTAAAAAATACTGTGAGTACTATTTTATACTCCTATATAAAGCAAAACCACACAGAGTACTTAGGTGGAATATTAAGACAAAACTTCTAGTGGTGTAGATTTTGAAGTCTAAGCTGAAGTTTATTCAGTGCCTGAACTTTTTCATATCCTCCACACAGGTATTATTGACGTACAGCTGCAGATCTGAAGAGGCTAAGTAGTCACAGGAATAACTTCGTTATCTTTCTCCCCCTTTTTTGTCTAGCTCCTCTTATACGATTGTTGAAGAGTATACATTTGATTGTGTGTCTCAACATATTTTAGGTGGTATAGAGGATTTCAGAGTTATAAACTATGATTTTACAGGAACATATGCTTCCTCAAGTGGAGTTAAAAATCCCTGCAGTTTCTTTATAGCATAGAGTTCATCATCTGAAATATTATATGCGAAGAACAACTGTCTCTCTTCTATTGAAGCAAGTGTGACTTCAAAGGTTGGAACACTCATTTTTAACCTCTCTAATTTTGAACAATAGGTGTGGACTACAACTGTCAAATTTTAAATTTTTGGTCAGTTATTTAAAACTTAACAAAAACTATTACTACCTCCTTATTTCCCTTTATGCCAAGAATCTACACCTTACATTCACACTGGAAATGTGGAGGTGCTTATTTATGATTGGGATATATACCTTGAGCCTGATGCCACCTCTTCTAATACTTTCACAAAATGTTATTAGAGAAGTTTTGAAATCTTTTATTCTTGTTAACACGGTGGTTATGACTGCAAACCAAATAAAAATCACATTAGGCTTTATTCAAAGACAGAGGAGCAGACAGCCCAGCTCCAAAGAATTTACAAATAAATTAAGTTTAAGGTAGAGTCAAGAAAACTAGTTTCTCTGTGTTAGCATTTAGAAATAATTGTATGAAATTATGTTGACCGAATTTCTATATTTTGTAAAATTTTGATGGTTTACCATCAAATAGCATGTATACAACTACTAATTTATTCAGTTTCAAAGCAGGTTATTTATCAGTATTTCCCGATATGAGGTGAGCTTTAATAGTCCATAAATCTCCAACTTTCCTGTCTTTTTATGAAGAGTAGACATCTTATAGTGACTTTCTAGATTTCATAAACGGTTGCTACATTTATAAAGCCTTGTTGATTTGTAGGGGATCCTCCCTGTCACATTCTTCTAATCACAGAATTCCAGTTAATAAATTGTGTCAGCACAGAGAACAGTTCTTCCAGATGAATTAGAAAATGAAGACCGTAGAGTGAATAGCTTGTTGCTGAGGAATCTACCAAAAATCTTGTTGAAGACTGTATTCAAACTCTTGGTAGACTAGGTCTCACTTTTTTGTATTGATTTCTTCCTTTTAAGCCAAGTTTTGGGAGGCATTTTACAGCTTTAGAACTGTGTGAACTTTCAAGGCACTAATTTATTTAACAATGATTGTTACTCACCCTGCATAGAGAGATAAATTGTGGTGAAGACAGGAGAAGCTCCAAACAGAAATCCCAACTCTAAACTCAGACAAAAATGTAAATCTATTTACTGCAGCTGCCTGACAAAAGCTGTGAAACTATAATCTCGAAATATTTCAAAACATCTGCATTAGGTCAAGACTTGACAGTCTAGTTCCTCTTTATTTTAATCATGTTGGGTAACTCGTGGAAATTCAGAGCTATTCTACAACAACCATTGCTAATATATGTTCTCACATGAATTTCTGTAATCTTTCCTTAATTTCCAATAGAAATTTCAGTGCTTCAGATCTTTGGATTGAAGGTAGCAATGTTTTTATACCATCCCATGCTTATGTGCTTCAGGGTTTATAAGAAGTAACTTTTCTTTCTGTGATGAAACCCAGCAAACAAGTGTGAGAATTACTCATGTAGAAGTGCCCGATTCAATGGTTATGGTGCAGTACAGGTGGCTGCCATAAGATACTGTGGGTTTTTTGTAAACCTGATGTTTAGAAAGAGACTTTCTGGGGAAAAATAAGACAGGAGGAAGCGTCACTGGTAGTTGTTTGTGTGAATTTGGAATCCATTTCATGCAGAGTCAAATGTTTGTTGTTTTTTTTCCCTTAAATGTGATTTTTATAACGTCTGTTTTCCTTTATTTTCTTCTTAAAACATGACCTTTCAAATGTCATCATTTTACTGTGATAACCTCTACCGTGACTTCAAGCCTAATCATGCAGAGACAGTGGCATCTTTGGAACCCTTTGAATCTCACCTGGCGCAATTTGCCATAGATAACTAAATGATGGCAATTTATGCTAGCTAAGCATTTCTATCAAGGTTTGTTTCTTTCCGTTATTTGAGATAAAATCAAAACTATCAGGTGTTTTGAAAAGCAGCATTTATGCCGTCCATGAATTGCCTCTATTAAACATAGGAAGATATGCCATTCAATTGGATAATACACATAAAATCCTCTGGACTATCAGATTGGCTGCAGGTTTTACAATTTGATTCATGTACATTAACACGCATAATTCCTCATTTTGTTCTTTTCTGGATGCTAATGACATGCACGTGTTAAGATTTTCATTGCATTACCTAGGACGCGTAATCAGGCAGTTTCCATAGCAGGAGTTTTTCAGCCCTATCACGGTTGCTGGTTTCTTTGCGTTATCTAACTTGCCTTCACTGTCTATAGTCTATATTATCTTTTTTTTTTTGGTATAATTTATCTTTGGAAACTAGCATACCCTCCTGATTTTTAATGGCCAGCCACTTCTTTGAGACATCACTTTGACCTCCTGGTGACAAGCTTGGCACTGTAAGTAACACAATACTCTCAGGATTGGAACTTCCTATGGCAGCCATAGCTAAGCTCATGACTCCGTGTGATGACTCTTTTGGACCTACTCAGCTAGCAGAATGGTATTAAGGAAAAAATAATATTTTGACCAGTCAGCTGTACAAGAAAAACTCTGTGAGATTACCAAAATTTATGAAGCTTTGTAAGACGGGGGTTTTAAAGTATTTCTTTCTTAAGGGTTTGACTGTGTATTAGTTTTCTTGTAGTAATATAGATATACATGTGAACATACAACACACACATCTTGATAGTTGCCTAATCAATTGTTATTAATTATGTCATTTTTACACCTGCAAAAAATTGGAGTGAGGAAGCCACGAGTGAAAGATTTTAAGATTCCTATATATAACTTTTACAAAAGGATTTTTAATTAACCCCTTGCATGAATTTTAGGCAAGAGCGTACACCAGTGCCACGTCTGCTGGCAGGTTGATCTACAATACCCAAAGAATTTGGGAAAAGAAAAAATCTCTTAGGCATATGAGCCCCAAATTATAAAATAATTTTGCTTCAGATGTAAAAGCCAGATTAACTCACGGCAGCTGGCTTGTAAATGTATTAAATGGACAGAGGCATAGTGAACGTCCTTCAAGATGAATTTCTTGTCATCTTTTCTTGTGAAAAGAGGTTTATCCCATCCCTTCAAAATCTGTAGGGTATCCTATTTTTTTAGTCTCAAAAATATATTTGGTTTTCTTTGAAGATGAATAAAACTGAGATGCTATTATATTCAGTTCCTACTTTGCAGCATCCAGAAATTCCTTTGCTATTAATATGCCAGAGAAACAGATTTCTTTGATTTTTTTCAGTTTAGAAGATCAAAAGCTGTCAGAAATTGTTTCAAAAGAAAAATAAATCTTTGAGAAGTTGGATTTGAAATAATGAGTCTCCAGCATGTTGCATATACGGTACTTAGAACTGTTTAATGGAAGATGCTGCTATAATTGTGGGGTTTGCCTTTTTACAAGTATCACTCACCTAGAAGATATTTCAATATTTGTCTTGCTTTTTCTGAAAGTAATTATTAGGAAATTGGATATTAATGGCATTCCTCTTTGTAACTTCTTGCAAACACTTAATCGGGTAAAAGAAAAAAGCAACACACGTTTAGACTAAGAAGGAAAACTCTTAAAAACAATTTGGAAGTCTGCACGGGCTTTTGTCTTCACGTAAAAGCTTTTCTTTTTTTTTCATTAGTATTTTTGTATTTAGGGAAACCGATCATTACGCAGACATGAAATAGCACTTTGTTGTTGCTTTATTTGCTGCGGAAACATCGTGGCCCGCCTTGCGTGGTTTGCAGATGACAGTCTTTGTACTTACTACCCTTCAGAGAAACACCCAACAGCTCTACTGTGTGCACAAAGGCCTTGCTCTGTCAGACAATCATATAGACTTTAAAACTTGGAAGCCTTGGTTTGTATTAACGTCATCGAGAAACCCAGCCTGATTTGGTTTCTATCAATAACGCCAAGAAACATGGTGTGAAGATATCTGTCCTGTAAGGGCTGAAAGAGCAAGTAGTAAAAAAGGAGCTGAAACAAGACGATTAAATATTGATAAACACTCGAGCCATTTGGAAATAGCCTTGAACGCGTACAGCCTAGCCTGCAGCTAAAGATTAAGATGTCATTGTGGCTTTCAACTTTTTCATCAGGAAAGCTCTAAATCAATTCTAAACCTATAACCCATCTCCATTATTCTACATTTACAACAGCCTATTGGGAACAATATACACCAATTCATCACCGAGAAAATGTCTAATGATTGTGCTGGCAAATAAATAAGTCAAACACGCATTTTTGGAAGGGGAGTGAATATACTTTTACTTCCAAATTAAAATATTTAGTGCTTTATAAAGCAGTTGCTATTTAAACTGCCAATAATGTTTAACATGAATTTACTCACCACTGCCTATCCTCATACTGTATAATTTATAACACTAAGCCCTTTCAATACTCCAAAATGCCAGATAAACTTTTCTCATTTGCTCTTAATTTGGTCACGCAGGATAATACCAACATCTGAAGGCTCTTTAAACTGCTTTTTAAAATGCATTCCTGAAAGCACCACCAATGCCACCTCTGCTCCTTGTCATCTTCCATAATTATTTCCAATCCAAAGCGGTCCTTAATGCGCTTATTAATCTGGCATTCTCCTCAGTGTGAAGCACATTCAGCTCTATTAATTTTTAAAAACCCTTTTTTATGGGGGACTGCAGATGCTTGGCTATTACTGAAAAGCTATTAGAAGTTAACACCTTTCTCTCCCCAGGGACTGGCATCATCCTATGCTTCCAAATGCCACCCTATTTTACATTATCAGCTGCTAAGACTAAGTATTAAAGACTTTTTTTTTTTTTTTTACTTCTGAACTGTTAATGCTATTATTAGCTAATGGCAGAGTTCTGTATAGCGTATAGATACATATACTCTTTCAATGTCTACAGCATATGGGGTTTTATTTATCTGCCTTTGAACAACGAAGCTTTTCATTCCTGCCATCCATTAGGAGAAAACTCACAGGTAAACAACCACTAATCTTATTCCCAGGGGCTGAGATTATTTTTGCCTTTTCTTGACTTGGACATTACAATCAGGCCAATATTTAGAAGAAAAAAATGTGAAAGAAATGAAGCCGTCACCCACCAAACCACAATCCGGCTTGCTTTGTGAGGAACTCTTTCTCTTTTAGAGTGTCTTTGTCTTTGTGAAACACAAACCTTCCTTGAAGGACTGGGAGCTAAAAGCACTGAAAAAATATTACAGAATGTGATTTCTGAGCTGGTAGCAAATATTAGAATTGACAGGGTTTTTCATTTTCTGAAAGAGCTTTAAGTCCCAGCTATTCATCTCAGGATCCGGCTGCTGTTGTGGAAACAGAACAGCGTTCAGTCTCAAGGATGGGCTCCTCTGTTTGTGGCTACTGGGAGATTTTAAGAAGCAAACCACTGAGATAGGACGGAGAGGTGTGTAAGTCCGCGTCTGTATTCTGTAATTGCAGCGCTTGCGAGGAAATCCACCCTCCTGCTAATTCTCACTCAGAATCTCAGCTTTTAACTGAGTAACGCACAAGGAGTAGAAACCAGTCCAGCACTGGCTCTTCTGACCCTTTTGAGCTGTGGTGACCAAAGACAACAAACTAACATAGTGTAGCTTTAAAATGCTTGGATTGTGCATACTAAGCCAAACGTACTATCAAACAAGATAGTACAGAGATTACGATACTGTCTTATTAGTAAATATCCTGTATTAAATTTAGTAAAAATCTTTATTAAAAATTCTCCAAAGCTGTGGAACAAGCGTCTCCAGAAAACTGCAGAATGTTTGACAGCAACGTAAAATGTAGATCTAACCTGCCATGGGAGGTACAGGAGCAAGAACCTGGACATTGGCACAGCAATTGATGGGGTTTCCTCTCTCAAAGTCTGGACATTGTAAAGGCTGGAGGGGAGGGAGGGTCTTTCCGAAATTCTGGCAAGTGTTGTGAAGGCAGTTGCCACAATTCCAATAAAATTTGAGCTTTAGATGTTATCTATTAGCATTTTTACTCATTAGCACCCGAAGGACTCAGTGAAGACCAGGGCACCAGCTCATAGTTGCTGCAGACAAAGGAGAAAGAGTTCTTTCCTACGAAACTTTATACTTTCTCTTCATATAAATACGTATAGCACACAGAGAACAGACCAGTGTAAGATGTTGGTTAATGTATGGTCTGAATGCGAGGCTGGTCAGCAGCGAAAACTTGCTGTGGCCCTTGTGAAACGAGAGTTGACAGTAGATGCGTATCCCATCCACAGGGAAAGAATTCCCAATGGTCTTTTATTAGCATCAATACCATCTTTACTAGTGTCTTGAGAAATGCAAAGATTACATCAGCTTCATGCATAAACCAGGGAAAAACCTAACTTCTGGCAGGGGCTGCCTCAGAAAGATGTCCAAAATTGGGCACAGATGAGGATTTGCCTGGAGCGGCAGGATGCAGGGCAGGAGGATGCGCAGCACGGTGCTTGGTGCCCCCAGCCACTGCAGATGGGGAATATAATGAGTGCCCCAGCGCCCAGGAGAACTTTTTCCTGCTGTTTTCCATCTTGTCAGCTTTTTGGTTGGACTCAGTGGTCACAGCTGGACACAATGGAAAAGTAGCTCAAAAGCGCCTTCTCCCTCTGCTGCACGACGGAGAACATCACCAGAGTGCAGAACGGAGCTCCCAGTCTGCAGGACAGCCGTTTGGACACTCCGGGTGAGAACCAAAATAACTTTAAAGGATAGACCTGTCTTTGGCTACAAATCACAACGGCCCTTCTTTGAAAGGCTGCCAAGAAGTCCTAATGTATTCTACTTCAACATTTGCCGTGGTGTGTGCCTAGGCTTTTGATTACTTTCACCTTTACTGCTGTTATTTTATAAGACATTCGGGCAAAATCCAAGCTGCCAATTTCTGTCCTTCCAGATTTATGGAAGCACGTCACTGTGTTCAAATAACAATGCTGGAAAATAAAGTGGAAACAATGACACTAGAGAAAATTATGATTGAATTATGCTTTAAAACACACAATGACAAAGCTGGGACACTCTGACCTGAGCTAGTGTCAGCCTAAAGAAAAAGCCATGAGGAGTGGCGGCTGCTTTAACTGGGAATTTGCCGGCAGTTTTTTGTTTCCCTGACAAAAGTAAAACTGATGCTGAGCACTTGAAGCATCTCAGCCAGGTCTGTGGACATTTAAGAAATGTGGAATAGAGACATTGATGCTATTTCCATTTTTTTTTAACCAAAAAAAAGCCATTAATTTTTTTTAAAAAAAGTCTTTCAGAAAAAAAGTTGTTAGAAAATTTGAGTTGAGTACAAGCTTCAGCTCCACCTTAAATGTGTGCCCTCTTTCACTGTGCAACGTTATTAATGTTCTAAAGACTGGAAAGCTCTTTGGAAGATTAGGAAGAGATGTGATTAGTTGGTCCTCTTAAATGCATATTATATGCTCAACAGACCTGAACTGCTCCCATAGTGTTACTTCGGCCCATCCCACAATTGCCTTATTAGTGAATGAGCTTGTCCATTAATGAAGTGGTTTTCCTTGATTATTTTGTTGAACCATATCCCCTTCTAGAAATCAGGAGCTGTGTATAAAAAGTTGCAATCTCACTATATGGTAACTCCGCCTGGGATGTCCTATTGCCGTTTCTAACTGTCCGTGCAAGCCTAGAGCAAAGTACAGATGGAACCTCTGGTCCAGCCCAGGATAACTGGCTCAAGGAGAGCATTTGAGAGTTGGCCTAAACCTGGTGCCGTTCGGAGGTCTCCCAGCACGTCCTTGGCTGGTGCTCAGTCCCCAGGTGCTCAGGCGTGGGGTGAGCCGTGTACAGCCGTGGCAGTGGTCTGTGGATGCTCATCTCCCCCTTTGCCCAGCTCGTCCTGTGTCCAGGATCGCTTGAACACTTTGATGCTTTTCTTTTCCGAAAAGACTTTGGGCCAAAACAATGTCTAAATACAGGATTCTTTGCAAGCATAACATCACGCAAGCTATTGGGGACAAACTTTTTCACAGGGCTTGAAGCAATAGGGCAAGGGGTAACAGTTTTAAACTAAAAGAGGGAAGATTCCGACTAGACACAAGGAAGAAATTTTTTGTGCTGAGGATGGTGAAACACTGGCCCAGGTTGCCCAGAGAGGTGGTCGATGCCCCATCCCTGGAACCATTCAATGTCAGGTTGGACAGGGCTCTGAGAAACCTCATCTAGTTGGAGATGTCCCTGCTTGCTGCAGGGTGGTTGGACCAGATGGCCTTTAAAGGTCCCTTCCAACCTAAACTACTCCACGATTCTATGATTTCTTCCCCTGCAAAGCACCCTGGGGGGAGATGCATGTCAGAGATGCTCCAGGGACCCTGCTTGCCAAGGGAATAGTAAAGATGTTCACATTTTGACTTGAAAAAACTCATTAACTCCAAGAAATTTGGGGTGGCTTTGTGCTGATTAAATTATTTGCCCAGTCCTATTGAACACTGAATAAATGTAGTCATTCAAATGTTGGATAGTTAGTAAAGGCACTTTTTCCTCTCTAAAGGTGTAATTCTTTTGCATGAGATTTAGACAGCAGATATTGACAGAAGAATAGATAATAGATAATTGATGTCAAAGGCTGAATAAGAAAGTTGTCGATCAGCCAGAGTATAAGTTATCTCTCTATGTAAAGTAATATAAAGTAATGATGATTTATTGCTTGAAAAAGTTGCTAGATTGAAAAAATTCTTTGGAATTGCTGGTGAATACAGATTGGTTTTTCTAAAGAACTCTACCCAGACCTATTTCTCTTCCAAAAGAATACTGCTGGTTCTAATTATATGTATTTTACAAAATTGCATTTCTAAAAAGTTATACCATCAGAACACCAAACATCACATTTTTAATACTCATGGAAAGAGGAATCTTTTCAGTTGTCTAATTTGATACAGCGAAGAGATAAGAAAAGAAGTGATTTGGCTTTTCAATATCCTTCAGGTGCACTGCATTACACAACCTATAGCAGCTTCACCTATTAAACCCCGCAGAAATACAATAAAATGATTTGTAAAAACAGCAATAGTCTCTAAGGGATGCTTCTCTGAGTAAAAGATTAGTATTGCAGGGGCAAAAAATTAGTATTGGAGGAAAGGTGCGCTATTTAAAAGGTATTTCCTTAACATCAGGAGAGCATCCAGTTTAGAAGCGCTTCCCTCATGTTTCATCTAGACACCTCTCAAATTGGAAATCTGCTTTGAGTCCAGCAAATAATCTCGTGCTCTTTCCAAAGAGTCCCCTTGGAAATCCATTGAGCACAAAGCAACAGGGGTATAGGTTACACTTCACAGGGATCCATCTACGTAGAAAAGAAAGCTCAATATATTCCTCAACTTAGATTCTGGATGTTTTCCAGAGTCATAAAACCAGCATCCCATCATCTGTGCCTTTTCTAATTTTTTTCCTGTTATCCTTATGAAAAAGGCCTTCCCAGTGTTGGTGACATCTTTCTATCCTGAACTCTATGAGATTCTTTCCTGACTAAAACACCTTTTTTGTGTTACTAGATTCTTACGCCGTTTTCACAGACTGTATTTACAACTCCTAATATTGTTTAGTTTATGGTACCCTTGAATTTCGTATATACATTCAAAGGTGCTTGAAAGAAAGCACAGCACCTAAAATAGCTTGCACCACTGCCCTAAAATATTAATCACTAGTGTAACTCCATAAGAGTTACATCAGGCATGAGTTTAACCCTACTTTTTGTTTTAAATCAAAAGAAATTGATTTCTTTAGCAAACACACCCTAAACCACAGGATCAAAGGCAGCTGAAGCACTATAAAACCTCTTATTTCTTTCCCCCCTCCACCTTCCCCAAAAGCTACAGGGCAGCCTGTAAACTGGCTTTTTAAGCACACCGGTTTGGAAGCAGCTGATTCTGCCAACAGCAGTCCTCAGCTGTGAGCAATGATGTCACTGGTTAACACTTCACAGCCCGCAGACTGCCCCACCGCTTCCTCTTCTCCCTGTCTTTCTCCGGATCAAACGAAGCGCTGGTAGGTCTCCACGGAAGGTAATGAACTAAAAGAGATGTGTTTGTGGCTCAGCATATATCTAGGAGAAATGTATTGTTTTCAATAAGATCGCGTTAAACTTGCCTTCGTGTTACTGATTGTGCAGAGAAAAAGAAACTAGAAATAAGAATACTTATTGAAAATGGAAGAACCTTCATGGATAAATAATTAATGGGATGCATCTTGGTATCCAACTGTATTTTCAAGAAACGGGTCATAAAACATTGCATAAGGAAATACTGTACGGACAGAAATAGGAAGGTTAGTGATTTTGGAGTAAAAATTGTGTTCGGAGAAATTGTATTCGGAGAAAAATTGTATTCAGATTGAACCTGGTGATATTTAATGTTTTATAATATTGCGTAAGTAAGTCCAAACCCCAAGACTTCCAGGGAATATTGCTTTACAGTTTACACATATCGTACCCATTTTTGCGGTTGAGAAAAGTGTTTCCATGGTTAGGAAGTGTGCTTTCATGGCATTTTTGTTTTCAGATTTTCATTAAAAACTTTATTCTAATAGAATATAATAGAAACAAAGAGACTTGGAAAGTGTAGACATCAACACTTTAACAGATATAGAAAACATGCAAACTTTTGAATCAACAGTAGACATTAAAAAATTCAGAAGCTTAAAATGAGTAGTGCAACGGTGTAAAAACAAAGTCAACAAGAGTCTAGAGTGTCCATGTTTTGATGCTATGCAAATGCTTGCACTTGTTTACAGCTCTGGGTTGTTTGCAGACAGCCCGTGTCCTCTGCCAGAGCGCAGAGCTGGCAGACACCTGATCCGAGAGCTGTGCAGCAACGCTGGCACGATGCTGTCCCCAGACTGACACTGTCTGCCCTTTCCTACCACCCCTGGGGAGTGAGATGGAGACACAGTGTGGAGGTAACCTGCTGGGAAGCTGCTGGACCATAGCTCTGGGCTCTACCAGCCCTGGCAAGACTCACCTCCTTCCATGGCCTGAGCATGACCACGGCCTGCCTGTGTCCCAAGCACTGCCTAAGGGATCAAAACGGGTCCTGCAGAAGCTGCCATTTGACATGCCTGAGGCTGCTGTGTGGGGAAGGAGCTGCAGTCTGCCCTGGTGGGAACCCTGCTCTCAGTGTCGAAGCTTTTTGTGGAGGCAGAGCAAGAAAAAACTTGGTGCTGTTGTAAGATGGACATTAGAAGCTCACTGTGTTCTTCATTTTTCTTCTCCAAAGCTGCCTTGTTCATTTTGGGTGTCTTTAGGTCTCTGCCGGGCTCTGCGTGGTTACCTCCAAGGTGAGGACCTGGAGGGTCAGGCTGGTGTCCTGTTTCCTGCAGAGCATCCCCTGTTCCCTCTCCCGTTTGCCGGGCAGGGGGAGGCTGGCGCAGGTCCCAGCTCTGAAGTCTTACCGCTTGAGGTACAGAGGTTCTAGGAGGTCACTAGCAAGAGACTGACCGTTTCTGTCCACTTTTCTTTGCTAAAAAGACAAGATGTTTTCCCTCCTCAAGGGTGAGATGCCCTCACCATACCCAGCACTGCCACAGAGTAGAGGCTTTTGGCTTTCTCATTTTGCCCTTCCTGTTCAATGCATCTGTCTGTGCGCTCTCCCAGGGTCCTCCGACTGGTGGTGAAGGACTGGAGATTTACCGCGGGTTCTCAGTCGCCCATGCTTGCAGGGGCAGGTTACGAGCTCCGCATTTCTCCTCTTTGAGCAGCCCTTAGTTCTGAAGATGTGCCATTGTTCTGCGAGCAGGCTCAGCACACAGAATTCACTGTGAGTTAATTTAAAAAGGCAAAGAGAAATCTAGCAAGACACTCAGCAGTGTCACGCACCGAAATGCTGCGGCCGCTGCGTGATTCACGGGGCCTTTGCTAGAAAGAACAATGTAGCTGTGCCTTGTTATGTTGGAGCCGTAGTCAAGCCCTTTCTGGGATTTCAATTCCATTTTATATCCCCTGTGGTTGTACACAAATTCCACGGTTGAATAAATAGACTTTGGTGACGATTACTTGGAACCTTAGGGGTTAACAGTGTTCTTAGCCTTTTCCCTAATTGGTGTTTACTCTCTTGATGCCTTTCCATGTGCATGCTATAAAATATTCCCCAGAAAGAGTTTTGCCTATTGCCAAGACATTATGCTTTGCACTAGATGAAATTCCTTGACAGAAAGCTATGACTTGCACCTGTTGTAGTGCTGTGATAAAACCCTGTGAAATAATATACCAGCTACGGAGCGAAGACACCAAGCTGTGAAACGTTCTCCTCTACCTGTCCGTCAGCCTATGTGCTCAAAGAAGGCTCTGCTCAATCGGCGAGGCGAATGCATTTGGATGATGAGTAGATTCCACGTAAGATTTTAGCCCCTGAGTCTACACCACTGAAGGGGAGAACCTCTGGGGGAAGAGCTGACCTGGATATAACATGCGCAGGGGAAGAGGAGGCAGGCACAGAATTTATGCCTTGGCATTTCTGTGCTGTATCATGAATCTGAAGAAGTGGGTTGTGGCGGACTCAGAAAAACTACCAATTAACTTCTACCTGAGATGACTGAATCAGTCAGTTCCAAATAAAAACCTTCCCATGCCTTGTAGCAGTTTACCCCGCTTGCAATACAGACACAAGTCACAGCCCAGGTCCCCACAGCTGCGAAGCCATAAATCCCGGCTGGTATTTCTGCAGCTTGCGTCTTGTTTGTACTGAGAAGGGATCTTGGTTTCCAAGAGATGTCTCCTTCCCCTCAAAGTCATTGATACTTAGACCAGTAACATCTTTTAATGCTCTCTGTACCCAACAAAACTGGAATCTGAACTGGTGCTAGAAGTCAAAGCCTAATACTGATTCTCATAGTATGGAAGGACATGGCTTTGCTGAGTGGCTGGTTATGGCCAACAGCTCTTGACGAGCACCTCTGGGATCCTCTGCCTGCACTCAGATAACGGGGAGATCCAAAAACAGTTCAGGGATCTGAATAGGTGGGTAATGCTCGGTTTTAGTGTTGTAAAGCTATTGGACGAAGAGGCTTCTAGAGTTTGCAATTACAGTGGCTTGATTTTGCCTGCTTCACAGTTTTTAGAAAAAGGGGCAATGATCCAGTTGGTAAGGTCCTAAATACTGACATAAGGACACCACTTGGTTCTGTTAGTAGGTGAAGCATTGTCAGGTGTCAATTAGAAGGTGACCACACCAGCTGTGAAACAGAGATTTCTCCCCTCCTCCGAATTAACCTGTGCTCACTTATCACTCAGTGAACTTGCATCTAAAATTCAGGAACAGAAGAGGCATTGTCTGGCTGCTAAATTCTCTTTAAATGTACGGGTGCAAGATATTTCTGCACAAGTAAAACCATTTCTTACAGGCTAAACTATGTAAGAAGGAAAATAGTATTTACGTATTTGTTTGTGATTTATTCAGTGATAATTTCATTCAAATGAATGCCAAACACCAGTATAGGTTAGGGGCGGACATGCTGGGAAGCAGCTCTGAGGAGAAGGACCTGGGGGTCCTGGTAGACAGCAAATTATCCATGAGCCAGCAGTGTGCCCTTGTCGCCAAGAAGGCCAATGGCATCCTGGGCTGCATAGGGAAGACTGTGGCCAGTAGGTCGAAGGAGGTCATTCTCCCCCTCTACTCTGCACTGGTGAGGCCACAACTGGAGTACTGTGTCCAGTTTTGGGCTCCCCAGTTCAAGAGGGACAGGGAACTGTTGGAGCGAGTCCAGCGAAGGGCAACCAAGATGATTATGGGACTGGAGCACCTCCCTTATGAGGAAAGGCTGAAAGAGCTGGGACTCTTTAGCCTGGAGAAGAGAAGGTTGAGGGGGGACCTGATTAATGTTTACAAGTATCTAAAGGGTGGGTTTAAGGAGGACGGAGCCAGGCTCTTTTCAATGGTTCCCAGTGACAGGACAAGGGGCAATGGGCACAAGTTGGAACATAGGAAGTTCCGTTCAAATACACGGAAAAACTTCTTTACCCTGAGGGTGACAGAGCACTGGAACAGGCTGCCCAGGGAGGTTGTGGAGTCCCCTTCTCTGGAGATTTTCAAGACCCGCCTGGATGCAGCCCTGAGGGATGTGCTTTAGGCAATCCTGCTCTAGCAGGGGAGTTGGACTAGATGATCTCTAGAGGTCCCTTCCAACTCTGAAGATTCCGTGAAATATAGGCACAGATATAGTCTGTCAATATACTTGATGTATCCATTATAAGTGCGTAACCCATTCACAGACTCTGCCTCTTTTCATATTAAACCTCAGCTCTAACTTCTGTGTTAACCCCCCCTACTTCCTCCTCTAAGAGCACTCTTATAATTCAGACGAATACAGCTTCAAGATTTACATTGAAGAAGGAGAAGGAAATGCAAAGATTTAACAAATGTACACAGTCTCAAGTTTAAGAATATGCCCTAAACAAGATGATTGAATGTTTTCCAACAAGGCTTTTTTGACAGAAAGCTGGGTTTGGTTGAGTGATGTCCCTTTAACTTCTCCACCCCCTCTCCCCCCAGCAATATCTGCTTTCCATGGAATTTTGCCTTATTGAAAAACTGAACATCCCTCCACTCTTCAGATCCAAAGTCTGTTTAAAAGTGACGTGCTGTCAGTTATAATTGTTGCTGGGGGCTTTGTACTACTGTTTGCTCTTTGGCTTTAGGCTAGCTTCACACTGGGGGACTCCTTGGATGCAGGTGAGCAAGAGGCACAAATCCAGAGCATGAAAGGAAATCGTCTTGTTCTCCCTGCTTCTTCCTCCTACCTTCGCTCCTTCCTCTCTCCAGCTTCTGACCCCTTGCCTTTTATTTCCCAGTCTTGCTCCCTGTGTGCTCTTCTCTCACGTCGCACAACGGCAGTTTCCCTCTCACGCTGCCTTCTAGCAGTGGGGGGATCACCAAGAGCAAAACCGATGTCTTGGCTTGCTGGCAACTCCAAAGCAAACAAGGCAAAATCATTGTTTAAAAACTGTGTAAATAAAAGGATATTCTGAGTTTTTGTTTCTGAAATTCTGAGAGACTGAATAAACAAACTCTTTATGGATAAAACTATTTCACTTGGCCAGATGGATCACAATTATTCTGGATGTGCATGAGGTTTTTCATATTGAATTTCAACACTTATTTTTCAATAAAAGTGAAGGGAATTTTGCAATTAAAAATGGATTCAAGTGGAAAAACATCCGAACTGTCATTTTGGAAGATGTTACAATAAATTTGGCTTTTTCAAATACTTTTTTTCACAAGAAGGCTTCAGTGAATGAGGACAAAATGTCTCTATCCTTGCCTCTTTACCTTGAATAATCAAGCAAAGCTTCAGAAAACCTATTTTATTCTGGTTTTATTGGTACACAGTGGACAGGCAGACTCCTTGTTCTCCATTCCACTGCTTGGTGTCATGGTTGACGTGGCAGGGCAAGTGAAAACAGGATAAAGAGTCTGCTAAGGACAGGTAGGAGCTGCTGGCAGACCTACAGTAACGTAAAAAATGGTGCACAGAGGTGGCCTAATTTATAGCAGTCTATACATTGGGCAGCTTAGGGCCCTCGAGCTGCAAAGATCTGAAACCCTTTCCCCTAAGTTTCATGTTTCATCATGCACCTCTTGTAGGGGCAGTACAAGCCCCTGCCCGTCAACGTTTAAAATATAAATGGTTGGGGCCTAACCCAAATACTGCTGAAATTAATAGGGAAACTTTTGCTAACACATATGTGCTTTGGCTAATGCTTTCGGAAAGTGGCCAGACGATCGTCATGGTGAATTAGCTCTCATACAAATCCAGCAAATAAGCACAGCATTGTATAGATAGTAGCTCTCACCTGGAGGTCCAGCTTCACCCCATGAACATGTTCAAGCTTCACCAGTCATGCTGCAGAGAAAGTGGCCATAAAAGTGCACCTCAAGGACATACGTGATGTCAATTTTGTGATGGAAACGTCTGTTTTGTAAGAGGCTAATTCAGCTTTCCATCCTCTATCCTTTCAGGCTCCTAGAAAGTCTCTATTTTCTCTAACAACAGGTAATGAGGTAAATAAATAGCCATTAGAAAGCAGAAGGAGATGGCTACCCATTTAATTAATACAGAGGTTAGTGCGATGTGTTGCTTGAGTACGTGAGTTTGTTTGGCTTCAAATCTTGGATTATGTCTGTTTCATGTACCCAAAATATGAAAGACTGAAGGAATCAGACGACAGGAGTTTAGGTTGCTCTGGCTGGTAGGCCATTAAAAGTGGAGCATGGACTGCTTTTGGCATTTGTATCTCAGCATGCATTCCTGACATCTTTCATTCTAGTAGTACTTGAGTCTGGGACTAAATTCCTGGCTCCCTGAAGTCAATGGGAATTTTGATCAAATTCATCTTGAGCTGAACTCATTTGCAGGGTTCAACATCAAAAACTGTAGCTCATAATTTCAATTAAGCTTATTGTAAAGTTACTATAAATTACTATTTATAAAAGACAAGTGAAAAAGAATACACCTTTGTTGGTTGTCAAACTTGCCTCCTAATACAGACTTTCAGGCCAGACCAGAACTATATTATCTCCAGTAAGATAAAAGCAGAGCATTTTTCTCATGGCTTTTGAGAAATGGAGATTGAGCATTTATGTGTCTCGACATTTCATATAGAAATGTCATAATTTTGCTATAAATTAATTTGGTTGCTATTATTTTGAAGGAACTTTTAACGATTCTTCGGAGGCTTGGTACTTTTGTATCAAGTATCAGTTAGTATTTGGGACTTCCCTAAGGAATTACCAAAATTTACAGCTAACCTAAAACATTCAGTCATAACCCTTTAAAAGGATGGCTCCTATTTAAAAGTATGGCCATATTGTGATTTTACCAGGATGAAATGAAAGACGTTAAGCTATTCCAGGGTGGATTTCATAATTGCATCTCTTTATATCAGGCTAGTGATTTTCATTAACTTAATAAAAAGATATTTTAGCACTTGAATACTTTCCAGAAACTGTTTAACGGATTATCAAAAGCAGCTCAATTACGGCAAAACCAATGGCAAGATTCAATATAAACATCAAATGAACCTGATCTTATATTGCTAGGAATCAAATTCCTGGAAGAGCAGTACCACAAGTATGTTAGTCACTATAGCGATCCCCAAATTCCACATGATGATATGCATATGTTCCATTGTGAAGAAAAATTTAACTTTGGTCATGAATACTTCTCCATGGTCATGGGTAAAACACATTGAATTACACATTGACCCACAGGCATGTTAAAAAGAGGAATTCTTTTAAAGAAAAAAAGCTATAATACACAGGTTCTAAAAAATGTGGCAGAGATAGGATTTATATAAATCTCGTCCTCTCTACAGTTTGGTTTCATAAGAAAGAGGAAACTCACTCAATGTAGAATGGAAAACTGGAAACCTTAGATGTCCTTCAGGTCTGTCTGTCCTGGACATGTTTTCTGGAGCTGTATCCAGTGCTGGCCTCACAGTTGTCCTGGTCCAACACCCACTGAAGTTTGCTGAAGCTCTTCTGTCCCTGTGCATGATTTTCTCCAAAATAAATGGCACAGCCCAAAATATCTTTGCCACATAGAGAGCAGATGGACACAGCACACAACTGTGGGTCCAGGCTGCAGATTGTGGGCACAATCATGTAGCGTAGGCACAACCAAAGTGGCGGGTAGTAAATACCGTGCTGAATGGATTCAGTGGTAATGTTCTTAGTAATTTAACGGAGGCCAAGAATTTGTCCAAGAATCGCTTTTCTTGAACTAGGCGCTCTTCTTTTAAAGCTACCACAACAGGCCCATCCTCCGAGGCCACTTGGTCATTTGGTTTAAGGCTGTTGATTAATATAATTCAATATTCTGCAACTAGATATCTGACTGAGAAGGACAAACCGGCCAAAAGAGAACCAAACTGCCTTTTTGCCAATACCAATACGTACAGTTTACATAGAGGGAACTACTGGTTTAAGGACGTGACTCTCATTTTCTCATGCTCCTTCAAACAGTTACCCAAAGCAAGTCCCCACTCATTCAGTCCTGAGACAGACACATATTGCAGTGATGTCACTGATCCATAGACTGACATTTCTGATAAAACTGATTTTCATATATCTCATCATCATGGCAAATGTCCCATTTGCTGTAAATCTCAAAGATTTATACATTAACAAATCTTGTATTTCTGAGTTTGTCATAAGGGCAATTTTAAATTACGCTGAGATGCTTTTCACATCTCAGGCTTGATCGTAAGTGCAGGAATATATTTTTAATTAGCCTTGTTTTATGTTTTCTGGATGAGCCACGTGGTACAGCATCTATTTAAGGTGTGACTAAATAGTGAGAATAGAAATGCACAAACTATGACTCACTTTCAAAAAAAAATATTTGATGTCTGACATCTGACCTAAA
Organism: Larus michahellis; assembly: GCF_964199755.1. Taxonomy (NCBI): domain Eukaryota; kingdom Metazoa; phylum Chordata; class Aves; order Charadriiformes; family Laridae; genus Larus; species Larus michahellis. Next base: position 66,187,587 of record NC_133901.1, read on the forward strand.
ATTTGCCCAAACAATTTCCTGGCCAGGGACCTTATACGCCATACTTGAAGCTGAAAATATTTTACTGTGATTTGTAGCAGTGGGAGTGGAAGCCTGGATTTATAATGGAAACAATCCTAACCACAGTTATGGTAGAGCTGCACTTTCCCATTAAAAACTGCCATTTTTTTCCATGTTAATTTTTGCTTTTCTTTTCGCAGCCTATATTCATTGGAGAAAACCACATCTGCATCAGTTGTGCAAATATTTCAGTAAGCTACGTTTCTTTCCATCAGTTTAATTTGGGTTTCCTGCAGTGCCCAAGTCCGTAATATGTAAGCATCGGGTGCCACTACAAAATATCTTAGGATATTCATTTAGGAACTTCTCCTGTGAGTTAGCTATTACTGCCTCCTGAACTGATGTCCTATAATGTACAAGCAGAGTATAATAATTATATTCTATCACATTTGGTTTTCCTGGTTTTTCAGGAAAGGTGAGGGAGAAGGGGGTGTGTACAGAAAGAAAGGTATAAAAGGTGATGTGTACAGAAAGAAATGTATAATTTGTGGAAGATTTGGAGGCCCTTATTTTCCCGTGTATAGCACGCTGACACGCTGATTTTTAATCCAAACTGACTCTATATTTGCTTCTTCAAGACATCTTTAGAATCTTCACAGCCATTTGATTTCTGAAAGAATCAACCTCACTGGGATGACGCTTTCGTTAAAACTGAGATTTTAAAGTTACTCTAAAGAATCTGCTTCCCCTATGCGGGTGGAGTCACCTGGTCTGCCACCAAATTAACGTGGAGTGCTCAAGGGGCTGTAATGATCATACTGGAGCGATGCCTTTCCCAACACATGCATATGCTCCTGCAGAGGAAATTTGCAGAACCTCTCTATCAGCCTCCAAAGAGACGTCTTTCGGATGAATAAATTTCTAAATTAAACACACAGAACCTCCAAGCATGCCTCTTCCTTCGTTTTGTGGTTCTGATGCATGTTACCTCAAACCAAACCCCCAAATGTGAGTTGTACAGTTTTAGAGAAATTTATCAACATCGCTTTATAACAACCACATGTATAATCAGGGCATAGGCGGAGTTGCGTTAACAGTTTTATGTCATTTAGCCTATATCTTATTGGGACTTAGAGGATTCTGTGTTCCATTAGAAGCAGAACCATTCTGATAAGCGCAAGTAGAGATGGATCGTGTGTCTTATTCTTTGAGCATGTGTTAAGAAACGGACATCAACAATTAATACTTTTAAATCTTTTAAGTACTAAACCACCAACATGCTATTTTCTTGCAATAAAAATAAAATAAACTTTCACTTTTCTTCTCCTTTTCTGGAGTTTCTTCCACCCACATATTTGACCCGATGTTATATCACTCTCCTGAGGTTCACTGAAATATATTTCATATATGTTTTTCTCCAGTTGCTCTTTCACTTCTAGTGCCTTGTATTCACTTTCTTGTGATTTTTTTCTCTTCAAGTAAAAAAAAATTAACATTTTACCATTTCCCACCTCAGATGGCCAGTGATTCATGGAGATTACATACATTGCTCACCTATCTTGTATTATCAGACACAAGAATTTGTGTCTCGTTTGTCTCGGAACAAACTTCTTATCTCACAACTCATATCAGAATTCCTCCACAATCCTTTAGTTTGGTCCAATTCTGGTTTAGTCTCAGTTCTCTTGATTTTTGTCATGAAAATGTGCCACATCATAATAGCGTGAGATAACCTCATAATCTTTCTCAAAATATTTCTCCTCTCCACACCTCTGAAGTTCTACGTGCTCTAACGAGTACTATTGTCCCTGTTTTAGAGGTGGGAAACTAAGGTTGTATTTAGGTTTCCTAGTCAAGTTGCTAAAATAGGCGTCAAGGCTACTTTGCGTTGACTGTAGAGAGAACCAGACCTTGGCGCTATTAGAGACTGTGGTGTCTTAATAACCCATGGCTCTCTTGAACCAAGGTAGATGCCTAAAACCGCTGCAGGCTGAATAAGAGTTACAGAGATGAGATCTTTGTCTTCATACTAAACGCTGAACCTCCAAACACTAAAATGCAGTGGGACTTCCAGCTTCGGTTGTCCAGTGTGCCAGGTGGCTTGAGACAGCACTGCTCGGTCCTGTCATCCATGGCGGCTTGAGAGCCACTGAGCAGCCAAGCCGTTCTCCTACAAGTAGAGGCATCCCTTTGGTGAAGAAGTAGCTAAAATGAGCTGTCCAGGCCTCTGCACCCATGGCAGAAAAAGGAATTTATTCAAGGACATGCAGGTCTCAGGGTGGTATCATAGCTGTTGCACCCACTCTTCACAGTGAAACCGCTTCCCAGTGCTGAAATACAGTGATTGATTCTTCATCCCTCCATCTCAGTGACATTGTTGTAATGTTGAACATTAAAACAATTATCTTCTCTTGTTCTTCTGCCCTGTTTCTCTTTACCTTCTTGCCCTTGCTAGTGTGTTTGCACTGGACCAAGTCTTCAGAGTCTCTTGGAACTCGCAGCTCAATAGAAAAGACAGTACAGGTGTGAGGAATACAGGGGTATATCTACTCGCCTAAGGCACACAGCCATGTTGGAGCTTCAGTAGAGCTCAGAGCTTCATCCAGATCCAGCCTGGTCTCTGTGTAGCTATCCTAGCACTTCCCAGCATCTCGGGGAAGTCTACATGACTTCCCGACCAGGACTGGGTGTTCCTCTGCTGACTACCTGACCAGCTCTGACCATATCAATGTGCTCCACAGGGCAGAAAGCAGGGCCAAAACACATCCTTCTCCTTGCTTCCCACCCACATCAGACCTGGCTGGGCCATCCGTGTGACTGAGAGGGGGAAAGCCACGTGATGAGGTGTTTTCCCATGCGGTTCACCATGCGTGCTGCTGTGGGCTGCAGTCCCTGACCAAGCTGCACCTCATCCTAATTTTGCAACCGCTTTCCTGGATATCATCTTCCTTGCACGCCTGTTTAGATTGTTCCAGATTCTTCTAGTGGATTCACTCCAGGACTATTACAATGAAAAAAATAAAGTATTCAGGGAAAACATGAGGAATTTAGACCAGTCAGTGTAAATATGTGATGTAGGTACATAATGAAATACTGTGGGTATCCTTGAGTGAGAGCAGATCAATGACAGTATCCTTCAGGAGAAGAGAGCTTAGAACAATCAAAGCCCGAGCTGTGCACACAGCTGTGATGGGTTTTAAGATGGGCAGTCCCACCCCAGTTCTGAATGTGCCGTTGGGGTAAAACCCTGGTCTTTAACTAACAGTGTGCTGTTTCTCAGTCCCAAGTTGCGATAAAGGCTTAGTTTAGCAACTTCAGAAATGGAACTGTTGAAATCTGTAGAGGTGCTGCACTGTTTTGTACACATATGCCTGCACTTTGCCAGCACTCCCCATATAAATGATTCCCAGATTTCCAATTGTATTTTGTTTATAGACACGTTTTGCTTATTGTAAATTGCATATGGTTTTACCTCTAACCTTGGGTCTGATCCTTTCACAAAGAATTTGGCCAAGGGAAAGAGTAGATGATCCACGATTTGTTAGCAGTTCATTATATATGTATGTATGTGTATGTGAATAGATATAGATATATATCTGTGGGACTGATACTGGGAGGTGCTGAGCTCTCTTAATCTCTTGTGAAGTCAACAGGAGTTGAGGGCACTCAGCACTTCCCAAAGGTGGTCAGAAAATATCAGTTTTGGGCAACCTCTTGCTCGAGTTTTTCCTATCTAAAGTACAAAAGAGAAAAAAAAAAAAAAAAAGGCTTCTCAGAGCTTTCCTTAAACGCTGGCACCTTGAGATTGTAACTATTTATGTTTTACCACTTTTTCACATGCAAAATGTGTTGCATGTTTTTTGTTGGAGTTTTAAGGATCAGATTGATGAAGGAGAGTTCAGAGCCAGACGTACAGTATAAGAGACAAAGGTTTAGTAATGAGTTCAAAATTTACAAAACACAGAAGCAAATATGGCTTTAATACATGATGTGACCCTTTATAAGGCTTGAAATTACTCTTCAAAAATCATTCTGGCTTGACTTCAGAGCCGAGTGGATTGTGGGATACCACAGATTGACTTTGAGTAGTGGGTTGGTATTGCAGGAATTTTTTAATTTCCTGTAACTCACAACAATTTTCTTCCAGTTAGACCTTATCCTGCTGCAGTGTATTTACTGAACAATTTAGTACAGTGTATAAGCCAGATCAGAGGCACACGCATGCACTCGTACGCATACGCACACACACAGACCGAGGAAAATTAAATTATTAATAGTAAAATTTAAAACAATTAAAAGAGAAAGGTTCGGTGTGATGATGTTTACATTTTCCTGTGTGCGATACATTTAATATCTAACCGGTGATGTAAGAGGGAAGAAGAAACTTTGGGCTGAAACATATTTTTTCTATTTTTAAGCAAATAAAAATGGTTCAAGTTGCATTAATGAATGGAAAATAATTTGGCAAATACCGGTTATTATTGTTTGTAGCAACCTTTTAATTAGTCTTCAAACACATTTTCAAAACATCCCCAAAGATACCCAATTTGCATGATTTAAAAAAAAAAAAAAAAAGGTTCCTCAAACTGACAAAGCTGCTTATGTATTTATTAACAGTAAAACAGCACAAAAAGGATCCCTGCAGTTCAAGGGGAGAAATATTTCATGCCACTGAAGTCCATGCGCTCGTTTCATTTCAGTTGTCTCCCAGGTATTGCAGGGCAATTATTATAACATATTTGAATGTAAAAAATACAACCCAGAAGGTCTGTTATAATATAATTCAACAACCCCCCCCCAACAAAAATGATAGCAATATATTAAGGTCACTGGAACTAAAGACACAGATTTGTATCTGCTGTTGATTTAAAAAAGCCTGTTGGTGTCAATGGTCTATTGCAGCATATATGCGCGTATACATATATTGTTAAAATGAACGTGTCATTGTAGTAGTGTACATTTACCAAGAAACCTAATAACGTTTATAAGTGATTTATATAGACACACATAAACACGCAATGCCTATGTATGCGAACGTATGGCATGCTTTACTCCTTCTCTAAAATCTACTAATGTCCAAGGAAAGCCTTTGCAATAATTGTGACTGGGTGTGTACGGGGCCTTGAAGAAATGGGAAGCGAAGAGTGAGTGAAACATCTCCACGTTGTGGTTAAAATATGATTACATTACCATAATATTGGAAGGAGAATGTTTGACTGAAAAGGAAGAAAAAATACGCTATCTTTTGAAAACTTTCTTAAAACTGGTGATATTAACCATGTTACCTGGCTGTACAAATGAAAAATCAAAAGGTAGAAAAAGAGAAGTCTAAGATTCCCCCAAGTAAAATAATTAAATGTTTCTTTGACTTCTGGATGCCAAATAGGAAGAGATCATAACCCCTAGCATTTTAGAAAGCAGGATGTATGATGGGATTTATTAGTAGATACAGAGTAAATAGCATTTATTAAATTTCAAGGTAACTTTATTTTCTGTTACCTACCAATGGAGAAGTCTCTTTTGAAATAACACTCATTAGAAATTGAAGGTTATACTGGCAAAACAGACTTGAATCCTTCAAAAATAGCCCCTAGTAAAAGTCATAGAAAGATCTGAAGCTAAGCCTATGACAAAAAAAAAAAAAAGAAACTTAATATGCAGGCAAACTTTTTAATATGTGAGCCAGACACAGAAATATTGGTACTCTTTGAAATGAGCAAGAATTTGATGAAACACTAAAGGGTTTCCTATATTTTATTTTATTGGACAGCAACAAGTAACTCAATGAAAAAATATCCTGTAATAGCTGAAGGCTTCTCAGTGTCAGCTCAGTACTTTAACAAGCGTATTTCCCTACAAGACAGACATGTTCCCGAGTGACATGAGTTGTGTGTAAATTGCACCCTCAGTTCTTCACCTAAACCCCAGCTGGAGTTCTTCTATTGACTTAACGGGGCTTTGGATCAGGCTCCAAAATAATGAAGGGACAAATCCGTTGAAGTCTTTATTTATGTCTAGATTGTTTTCTCTCATCAAAGATTCCCCTGAGGCTCTTCCTTCTGCATTCTCCTACGGAGAGTTTGCGCCTCCCCGTAAATCAAGCTACATGCCCGCTCCCTGGAATCTTATAGATGAAACTGGGATTTGGCTCTTTCCTGGTCCCATGGACTCCCTCACAGCTGCTGAGATTCCTCTTAATTCTTGGAGATGCTCAATTGAAGTGGATTCCTGCCTGTTGCAAGTATTGCCATAACTAAAAGATCAGAGTGTCTATGGGGAAAGGGTGAATTCAGAAAAAAAAAGTCTTTAGCCCCAGTAGTGCTGAACAAAATGGGAAAAATGTCTGAAGGGCTGTTTCTGCCTCCTTTGGGACACAGGTAATACCCAAATAAAGTCTTTGGACCTGTCTTGACTTCTCCCTAAACTTGGATGGCCATGTATCTTCACTTCCCAAGACAAGCGCTGTTTCACCATTAGAGTAGGAGAAAATCACGTCCCATCTACCTGGCCACAGAAATCCTGGTATTTGTTGCATCCAGGCTGGATTATGGTCTTTGGCTGTGCATTAAATGTGTGTTTATCCTGCTCCAGGCTACGATCCCTATGCCCCTTCACAAGTACAAGGTCACTCTGCAGTGGATTCCAGTTTTAGGCCGTGGTCCTAATCTTTTAAGGTCTTAGAAAATCATCCCAAAATCATATAGAGTGTAAGGTGAATACATATCTAGCAATCATTTTGACAAATATATCCCTTTGGAGACAAAAAAAGTCATGAAGCACCCAAGATCTGGGGACGGTGCTTTCTAAGAGGTCAAATTTATGGGGCAAATTAGTTTAAAAAATCTGGTAAATCCAAATTTTAAACACTTTCAGAAAATATTTCAGGACTTTCTTCTTTCAGAAGATATTTTTATTGTAAAGGGTTGGCACAGTACTGAATCTCCCTCTAATTCTTCCAAAAAAGACTGAGTCGACCTCCCTTTCTCCACACCGCTGCTATATTTGTTCGAGGAGGAGGAAATGTAGGAAAGATGTAGTTATTAATTCCGCAGGTAAAGCACCATGATACCACAGTGGTGTATAATACATGGCTTGGGAATTTCTCAGAACTAGCTTTCTTTTGGTCTCGCTTGGATACATTCTCCTTCCACCTGTGAGTTTCCTATGGGCAGTCTCATATAAATCTACTCCTAACACAGAGCCTGTATTTACATGGTACCTGTGTGATATGACATATATGCAACGCAGGCTTTAAAAAATCATATCTGGCAAAATCCTGTGCGCTGTGATTTTAGCAATCTTCGCATGAGCAACTCGGCGTATCCGCAAGACAAATGAGAACAAGGGAAAGGACTGTCAAATAGAGAAAGACCAGAACGTCAAGCTTCAAAAGGGGGGCTGGTCTTCTGCATAAGGCCCCACATAAGCAATCGGGCAATCTGGATTCAATTCCCTGCCTTTCCACAAATCTTCGGCGAAAGTAGGAATAACACTTTTTTTTTCTTTTTTTTTTTTTTTCCCCCGATGCTCTTTGTAAGATGTTCCAAAGCATATGTGATGTTCTCTGCTCTTCTCCAGCAGCGAAAATGCGGGAGTATTATCAGCCATGCTAACAAGTCAATTTGACAGGTCGCTGTTGGGCGAATATGCTGCTCCTGACGACAAGTGCACCAGCTCGCTTATGAGTTTGGAGCTCTCGGAAGGTTCACTCCGCAGAGCATTTGGTTACAATCATTTCCTTTGAGTTACTTAATCAGTATCTCCTGTCTACCTAGGCTGCAGTGCCAGGGCAGGGGAATGAAAGGATGTAGAAATAGATGACCGAAAGAGATGACAATTCGTACTTATCAAGCTGTATATTTAGTCCTGAGGAGTCCCCAGAACAGGGGGGGAAATCAGCTTCGTAATCACACCGGAGCTGTGCTGCCAGTTTGATATTTTAAGCAAACTCTTTTCAGCCGGTGGCAGGTTCACAGTCAGGGAACAATGGGAGCAGAGGCTGCTTCACATTTCTTACATACCAGTGATGCCAATTTATGAATTCTGCCATAAATCTCTGGAGATACGAACCATCTGCAAAGAATAAAAAGACAACAACATTTATGCATTTGGTTACACATAAGAGGAGTGAATACGTTTTGTTTAGACAATTCCCATGAATTCCAGTCTCAAGAATCCCTGACAGCACGTCTTGTTTATGAGCTTTCAATAATGATGGCAAAGCAGAGTTTCCAGATAGCTATACAAAAACATAGATTAATAAGCGACTGCCTTCCAGTTTGTTTTTGTTACTGTGTCTTTTAAAGGGACAAGTTACACCCTATTTGAATACGCTAATGGCTGAGCAGAAATAACAGAGCTTATCTGCTAATTTAATTTTATCTCCTAAATCAAAAGCAGTTATTATAGGAGCATCAGTTAAGTCATAATGATATGTTTTTGCTTCTTGAAACTCCTTTATTAAAGAAGGAATAAACAGTGTGGTAAGCGACGGACTTCGGGTATTTTCCAGGTCTTTTATCTTCCTTTGACCTTGGCGGTTATGTGTACAAAATATATCACAGGATTAGGCCTGAGAAAATTTGGATTTGTCATTTTTAGTGATACTTAGAAGAATTTTCCGATGTACGGGTACTATTTTTCAATGCTTTGCCAGGTTCTAGGGGCGTAACCTATCTTTTACTCCCCAGAATGACTTACTACCATATCTAAATGGAAAAAGACGGCCTGTCATCTGGTTGACGAGGCACCAGTGTTACCACATGGTCTTTTCGTAAACGCAGAAAGACACAAAAAGAAACAGGAGGGAACAAAACCCCAAAATTTATGCTGAGGTTAAAATGACTTGTAGTAAACACGCTTCTAGAGCAGTGTTTGCTTACCCTGAGCTGGAGCAGAAGTTCTGAATTGCTTCAGTGATATCAATGTACTTTAAAAGAAACCCTTTTATAGGAAATCTTGGATTGTAGCAAAATTTTTCTCTTCTCAGGGCAAGTTCCTCCCAGCCTGGCTTGCAGGAATGCACCCCTCAGCTTTTCTACGTGCAGAAAAGAAGACACCACTACTTCTCTGAAGAAGAAAAGCCTGGATTATTTGGCCTTACAATTATTTTCCCTTGTTTTTCATCTACGTTCAATACACACTTGTCCCTATACCAACAACTTGCAGTTATACAGCTGCGTTGGTGGTAGCACCACTGGGATTTCTACCAGGTTGTCCTGCCGTGCAGGTGAAGACACTTGAAGCAGGGCTTTTTTTTTTTTTTTTTGAAACTTTGCCTTAGCTAGTACGTGTAACCTCTCTGCAAATTACACTTTCCTGCTGCAAAAGAAGACAACTTGTTATTTATCCTGTTCTCAGCTCAGGAAGACAGGGAATAAGCTCAGGGATCAGAGCGTACGATCAGAAGTAAATCTTGAAGACTCTATGTAGACTTCAGCTCTTTGTGGTGTGTAGGGTAAATTCCCATTAATCCATAGAGCGGTGTGGCTTGCAGTTTGGTAGCTTTCTGATCCTTTTGGTCAAGAAGCATTTAGGTCTAAGTTACTCTGGAGACTGATTTCATGACTCAGCCAAGCACAATTAAAACCACCGATGTGAAGATAGACCGTGAAGGTGAGGATATCCACTGGGGTATAGGTGTCACGCCATGAGAAAAGCAGCAGAACGGAGCCTTTGCTGTAAGGAATGACCTGAAAATCCAAGGCCATTAATGTGAATTTGAGATCAGCTTTCCACAGCTTTACCGAGGAAGGCTATAAAAAGGACAAAACGCTCCAGGCCATGTAAGAGTGCAGATGTTAATGAAAACAAAAATCAGAAGTTGAAGCATAACCAATTTAATGCCTGTCCGAACTTGTACATGCGATATCCACTTGCAAGGCATGCGGCGAGAGCCTGTGACCTCATTTCCCCTGGCACACGGGTAGAAAGTGTTATTTTCTTGTGCCATCGCACAGTAACCGGAAGCTTTTCTTTCCAAGTGATAACTTGCACAGATGCAAGTTATTTCCCAGTAATGCAGGCGGTAACATGTGTTGCCACTGCAGTTTGAAACGTCCATTAATTTAACAGTAAATCCCTTATCCCTGTAAAATGAAAACACCATTTTCTACATGGACAGAGAAGAGCGTATAACTCTGCTTTTCAGATGTTAGAGCCTCCAGTGGACAATTGTTCACCAATTTCAATTTACACAGCTGGCTGTCTCATCCTGAAAAGATGCCTTAGGACTGAGAAAGCATGGAAAGTAAATTACCATCTCATTCCAAACAACATCATTTCCCTCTCCCCCAGGCTAAAATTGAGGTATGTTAATACAACAATGTTAGGAAGTCAGCCCTGCTTCTGTTGGCACAACATTTGACCTATGTAAAGAGGCCAAAATTTTCCGAATCTGTAGAAATGAAGTTTTGTAGATACCAGATACCTTTTTGTTTTACCCAAAGATGATTATGAAGAAGGGACTGCGGTACGCAAAGCAATGAAAGGTTTCACTGCCATTGGAGTAAAAATCAAAACCACCCTGTCTTGCAGAGTTAAAACAAGCAAACAGAAAATGAAGCGGTTTCTGCTTTATGCTAAAAAAATTAAGCACATTGCGGATTCTGTTCCCAAGCATTGCCAATTTTTCATGTCCGTGTAACACAGCAGTGGAAAATAAGACAGCCCAAATCTATTTCTGACATTATCTACAATTGCAAGGGAATAATCTGACTCAGCAAGTTCATTGTCGCTTAGGACACTTGAGCATGCTGAGTTTATAAATTTGATAATGCTCGGTTTATGTGTTTGATGACGGAGTTAAATTATAGCTCACAATAATTAGCCCAATTAATGCTCACTCCACTACTGTGCTGAAAATACTAACAACACGCACAGCCAAATACTAATTGTGAGCTACGTACGAGAGTGAGAGGGAGGTGGGAGCTGTGGCAGACCCTCCCCAGCCCAACACTACTCTTCGTCGTCCTTACTTCACTTATTTCTGTTAGATTATTTTAACATTTGTGAATTGTTTTCCAGAGCTATGGCACAACGGCAAGGAGTCTGGAATTGATATAGTCCCGAGAAATATTGTAAAGGAATATGATTTTTCTATTAAAGTTTGATGCTTAGCAAAACTTCAGAATCCATTTAGAATTATGTTTGTCTAAATGATCAGAATTGTTTTCCTTTTTCCTGAAAGGAGCATGAGTCAAATGAGCAGTACCAAAGAGGATGCTATTCCAAGGCGTGCTAGAAGCTCGGCCTCATATCCTATGAAAAGTTAAATGCTACTGCGAGGCTAACTCCCCTCTGCCTTTGAAAATCTCCTCCTCAATTTGTATCTTGAGGCATAACAACAGCTAAATTACCACAGGCTAATAGGTCCCAATTCTCAAGCAGACTTTACCACAAGTGAAAGGACCTTTATTTTTTTTCGGAGCGGCGTAAACAGAGGTTAGGCGATGGCTGCACAGATAAGTGCAGCTCAATATGGTCTCCTCAGGTGTGGGAATTAACAACCATCCAGCCCCAAAAGTCCTCTCCCTGTCTATCTATAGGCTGAGATGGGGCTGCCAGGGCAGAACCATGCAGAGAGACATGCAAAATTAATTTCATCGGGATGAGGCAGAGAGAGTATGGTTAGCTGGGCTTGTGCTGAGAACACATCTCCTAGGAGGGAAGAACACTTTGGTTCTGCCCTCAGCCCCTGTGGTTTATGGTAAGGTCTTATCTAATATGGGCTACACAAAATCCTGGAAGCAGGACCTAGAAGTCTCCCCCACTCCTGCCCTCTCTAACCACCAGGCTATTGTTCAAAAAGCTGCGGTGAGGAGCCAGCAGGCACAGCCGTTGTAAATCCAAGGGGCCACAACGCTGTTTTGCAGCCGTATCTGGGTCCAGCTTGGGCTACAGGGGCTGTGGGGAAGTTCTGGGGATGCAGAGAGCTACAACTCAGCATGAGTTCGGCTGCAAAGCACCTCCAGAGTTTGGTTACTTCCAGGATTAGGCAGGCACCGGATAAGTCGTCTTTCTAATCACAGTTTTGGACTTTGTTGTCTCTGTTGTACCTAGGTCCTGCTGTGAACACGTAAGCCATGTGGCTGATGCTCATAATTCCTGACGAACACATGGGCAGACGCCTCTCTCATTCAGCTGTGATCGTCCTCTTCCTTTCCCCGACTCCCAGGAAAGCGTGAAAAGTGCGGTTATTCATGCACAATAAGGCGTGATCGTTATCATGATTTGTTTCTGCAAATGTTGTTAAAACAAGGCAATATCTGAAGCTCCACAAAAGATGCGCCTTTCTCATGCAAAGCGTAACATTCCTAGCGAGTCAAATGCTGTGTCAGAACTGGGTAAACCAGAATATTCCCAACATTTTAATGCATGTGCACACTCCTCCGGTATGAGACGTATGTTCATTAGCCAAGGAGAATGCTATCAACAAAATCCAATAGCTCGTGTGGTTTACCATCATCCTTGTTGCAAATGAGGTATTCATTTAAAAACTGTCATTAGCTATAGAAAGGTTGAATTTATATTGCTTTTTGCTTATATTCAAACCACCTCCTCCAAAGGAATTTTTTTTTAGTCATCTGCAAAACCTTGCCCACGTTTGTATTGCTATGTAAATAACATTATAAAAAGCATAACCCTGTAACCGAAGTCTGAGGCTTAAACCAAAGGATCAGTTATTGGGAGATATAGAACAGCTTAAATTTCAAGACTGCCCTCTTGAGATAGCTGACTGTTTCTAGAACCTCTCTTTCTCTCTCTCTCTGGCTTTCAAAGACATTTTATGAGCAGAATTTGCAGAACACAGGAAAAAATGTAACGGACAAAGGAGGTCCTATGGCCTGGCATTGGTGCAAAGTTCAGAAGGAGATTATACAAATCCAGAATGTGAGTACTCTAGAGACCATATTACAAATCTTTCCGCTTAGATAATCTTTTGTTTTCCAAAAACAGGTTTTAACAAGTCCTTCTCAGAAGAACTAAATATTTTATAAGATGCAGAAAGTCTTATAACTAAGAAGGAGAGAAAGTCGGGAGGTGAGGAATACATCAGAAGACTTTCCGTGTGAGATTGTGAAACAGATGTAAGCAGTTAGGACAAATTCTGCCTGGACTTAGGCTGCTGCTGTGCAAACCAGCCCGTTATGACCTCGGCGACTTCTTGATTGTGTGGTACTTGATTGTACTGACATCTGCTCAATGATCATGCTAAGCAGAGATCAAGCTGCACAGAGCTATCCGTTTCTTCCCTCATAATAATACCAAGAAAAATGAAGACAAATGTAAAAGGTATGAGGAACTTGGAGCAGAACTTCAGAATTCCTTTTCATTTTCAGATACCCTTGGGCTTTGCATGGCCTTTAGGGCATAGGACAACTTTGGTGTTGGGTTTTTTTTGTACGATTAGGGGATTTCACACAGGTCACTAGTTCTTTCCTTTAGTAAGTGAGTGCAAGAGGAAAGGATTTCCAACCACATAAGACTACAGTAGTCCATGTGTACCTTAAATCATTTATGTAAGTTATGTTGGGATTTTATGACTGTCTTTACATGCTGATACCTCTCCTACCATTAACTGCTAACCTTCCAGCTCAAAAATGCTCACGTCCAGCATTCTCTAGTTCTCCCAGTTCTGTGATATCCTGACCCAGAATACTGCTACCACCATTCATGTTTGGTGGAAGCAATAGACACACAGGTGGCTTCAAATTATGCCTGGGAGCTGGGACAGTAATTCAGCCTAGGAGTCTCTGAGCTCAGGGCAGCTCGAAGTGCTTTTGGAGTGGCTTTCCAGGGAGTCACTTTGCAGTTTCGTAGTTCCTCAGCCATAAATCATGAACTGGCATAGGGATATAGCAAGGCAGTGTGTGAGGATGAAGTGCTCTGTTATGATGAAGAAAAGCTTGAAGAGTAAATCTGGGATGGGGCAGCTGCATGCAAAGGAAGGAATTGTACATCGGAAGGAATGAAAAAAGGCATGGGAAGTATTTTGAAAAGTAAACGGTGGAAATCAGGACAAAAGAGCTCTCTGATTCACTCAGGAGAAGGTTTGTCACTGTTGGAACGATCATAAATTGCTTTTAGGGGTCATCCTGTATGTCCAGATCTTGTTTCAACCGTGCCAGCTTGACTCGCCTTGGATTTGCCATTCCATGGCTTGGAATATTTAATTAGAAATCAGTATGGTCCCCAGCTGTTGAAAGTTGTTATGAGTACCCACAGGTATGCCCAAGTTGCTACTAAATTGGGTATTATATGCTGAAAAGCAACAATTGCTCTTTCATAGGGAAACGGGGTACAGTACTGAAAAGGAGCATCTTACCAAAAGCTGTGTAACGTTTCTCTTTCCATCCATGGGGTTTGGCTCCATATTACTTTTACTGAGACACATGTGGGTGGGCATGTGCAGATTGGAACATAAATCTGAAGTTTATCTCCTGATCCACCTGAAGACCGTTCCCCTCCATGCAGGCAGCCAAGCTCGTGGTTCAGAACTAAATTAATGGCTAAGCACTCAGGAACCTGCACTCTCCGTGTGTTTATGTGCCGAGTCCACCAATGTCTAGAAAAGCAGCCACCAACTATGTGATTTTAATGATTGCCGGAAACTTGGATATCTGATGCTCTAAGCTTCATCTGCTGCAAATTAAAGCACAGATTTCTTTAAATCAGTTGAGTTTTCCATTCATGCTGAAAATGAGATATGATATCAAAAGCATAAAAAGCTCGCAGGGTATTAAGCGACCTTTATTACTCTGTCAGATGCGATCACCAAATCGATTAATGGCCTTCACCTTATATAAGCAGGAACTTCTAAAATAAAATTATAGTTACTGGGACCTTGTCTCCAATTCTTTTCCCTGAATACAGTAACAACTAATGATTTAAGAGGGGCTTGAAAACTTTTCATTACAATGGGCCAATGGGCGCCGATATGTCACAACGTGATTATGAAATGAGATCTTCGCAAGCTTTCTACGTGTACATGCATTGCACATAACTATTACCATTGTTTATAAACTTTTTTTCCTTAGGCCCAGAAAATACTGGACGACTCCTCTCTTTTCTTCCTAGACTTCACCGGCACCTAAAAACAAATATGAAACACACAACAGTAAAGACATTGTGTAGGCTAAGGCAATTCATGGGAGATTTTCTGTATTTTTTCCTCATTTGACTGAATCTATTTAACCAGATATTTATCCATGATGAAATTTGGCACCTTTTCAGCAAGTCCATTCTGTATATTTTATTTAAATTTCCCTGGCCTCTGACTTCCGAGCTCAGAATTGTTCATGTTTAACCTCAGACCAGCAGCAATTCTGTTGAGTTCCTAGACCTCTGCTGAATCTCCAGAGAAACCCGCTGGTCCTGCTCAGCGGGTTGTCTCCAGGACTGCGCGGTGAACTGCACACATGGGTGGTGGCTGGAATCACCACAAGAGCATCAGCCATCAGCTTCCTTGATAGTCAGTTGATGGACTCTAAGGTGTCCTACCAAAGACACTGAGGTGACAGCTACTGAAGACCGACTTCTGGAGTAAAACAAAAGGTAATTTGTCTTAATTGTACGCACAAAACGAAATCATATCGATGCCATTACATGCATCAGTTAGCATGAGAATATCTACCAGAGAAATGCCTGTTTGGTCTCTTTTTTTCCAAAAGTCGGGATGACTGAGTCCATTTCAGACATGCATCAACACATCTGTGCTAGATTAGCCCCAGATGGGCAAACATCAATATTCCTACATCACAGGCAGTGGTCGGAGGCATGGATAGATTTGAGGGACCTGCCAAGAGCTACACGGGGAAATCTCAGGCATCTTTTTGGAAGAGATTCTCCGCCATCAGAGTCCAGGCAAGGACCAGTGAGGTCACCAGGCCCCTCACAGTCTGCTTCTGAGAGATCTCACAGATGAGATGACTGTTTCTCTAGCTCCAGGCACAATACCTACCTACAACCGTACCTTCTCTTATGCAAACAGACACTCCACACAGTTCAGGGGGAATGCCGGTGAGCCTTGAAAGGAGGTGTTAACATTGAGAAGATTGATTATTTTCTACCCGAAATAACTGCTGTTTCCCTATAATTTAGATTTCAGGCCTCTCATTTCTACCTGGACTGTGTTTCAAGAAAATCTTACATGAATCTCCAAATCAAGCCCTAACTGGCTTATTTATTTTTATAAAATAAAACTGCTACAGCAAGGATGAGTTTTTTAGACTGGAGGTCTCTTCTTCTTTATTCTTATTATTACTTCTATTATATATTAGACACCTGTAACCAACAGTACATATGTAGAGCTATTGTGAGATAATTCATGTTCTACACTGCCTGGCCGGGTAGAGGGCAATGGTTTAATGCAGTTTAATTACACTTAATGATTTAATAAGGTCAGTCGCAACTCCATACAAATTCAGATTAGTATAACTTAACTAAGCCCTTAGAAAATGACCAGCCTAAGCTTCTACTATGTGTTTCAGGCCAACTCGTCCTTTCCTTTCAGTGAATAGGGTGATAAAAGCTACTTGCGTAACTTTCACGGGTGAAGCTGTGGGGCACACAATTTTGCCATTGATGCCATGCGGGGAAAAGACAGCACTGGAAAACACAAACCCCGGAATCACCGGCGCATTGTCCCGACCCTTCAAGCTCTGCTTTACAGTGTCAGGAAGGGCATTACCCGCCTCGCGTGAGACTACGCACCAACTCCTTCCACATGAGAAAGAGTGATAGTGGGGTTGTAACCAAGTGCTCAGAAGTGTATTTCAGCCCCTTGTCCATCCCCACGGTGGGCATGCATTTTCTTATTTTCTATTAAGATTAAAAAAAGAAAAAAAACCTCTAGAAATTGTCAAGTCCATGTTTCTTCCTCAGTCATCTTTGTTTTAATGACTATGCTCTCAGCCTTGCACAGCTTTCCCAAACTGTCTGTCCCTGCGTCTGTCCCCGTGGCCTGTAATTACATAGTCACACACTATTCTTTTTCACAAGCCTCTGGCCTTATTCAAGGCACCTATTAAGTAGTTATTAAGTGCTATATTTTCCCTATCGAGCGTGGGTTCCATACCTAATTTACTGTACCCCGTTCAAATCATCCTCTGAGAACTGATGGATGAATATCCTTGGAGGTGAGTCTGTGGCATTCGTGCTCGCTCTGGTGAGTAATTGCTTCACAAACATCAATGAATTTATTTGCAGAGTGCACCTGTGAGAGGAGAGGATGCCTCGCAAATACGAACTGAAGTGCTGAATTGCACTAATTTGGGTTACCAGTCCAAAAGGTCGGAATTTTCAGAAGGCACCAGAATTACATGACATCTTTTGTGCCCAAGCCACAGTTCCTCTTTATGCCAGCTCCAAATAAGTGTGCTCTGCAGTTTTGAAGGTTGGGCTTGGTCCCATGTTGGGCACCCAGAAAATGAGGAACACACAGAGTGACCACCTTGGACAACTAAAGCTCGTTTGTTTAGTATCCGATGGGGATGCTGTGGAGGGCAGCAAGGAGAGCGTGCCATTTTCCTGGTTACATCACTTGCGTTAAGTTTAAGACCATCGCTCCTCTTCCTTGCCCTGCAACTGGGCACATCCTCTTTCCTTCAGTGAACAATCCCAGTTTGTCCTCTGAGTAAGTCTCTGAGTAAGGTAGGGGTCTTGAGGAAGAAATAACAACGCTTAAAGGTTGTATTGTTCTGTCTACGCACTTGATGTTACACCTCCCAAGCAACTTTAATTTGACATTTCTGAACATTAGATAGCTTTCATTTATTTCATATTCCAACGCAGTTTCTTGGCATGCATTTTCTTATTTGCTATTAAGATTAAAAAAAGAAAAAAAACACTAGAAATTGTCAACTCCATGTCTCTTCCTCAGCCACCTTTGTTTTAATGACTATGCTCTCATCCTTGTACAGCTTTCACAAACTGTCTGTCCCTGCGTCTGCACCTCCCACCTCTTCCTCCTTTCCTTTGCGTCTCTGAACGTTACTTCTTGAATTTCAGTGTGCCTGGGCCAAGCACTCAGTGGGGAAGCATACAGGACAACTGGCTCTGTGGTCTGGTCTCCAGCAATGGGTCCCAGCATATTTTTTAGCACCTCAGAGCCAACAGGCGAGGGCATGTTCTGCTCGGGGCCGGCGGGGGTGTGTGGAAGACACCTTGCAGAGGTGAAACACATAGCTGCCAAAATCTAAATCTGCACTAAGTGTTTGTGTCTTTTTGAAGGCTTGAAACTTGTCCCAAATAGGCATGTATTTTCTCAAGGACAGTAAAAGACGCTTTGCTTCTTTTCCTTCACTTTATCTAAATTTCATGCTGTGCTCCAAACCATGGAATCATAGAAGGTGTTGGGTTGGAAGGGACATTTAAAGGCCATCAAGTCCAACCCCTCTGCGGTAAGCAGGGACGTCTTTAACTAGATCAGGTTGCTCAGAGCCTCATCCAGCCTAGCCTTGAATGTCTCCAGGGACGGGGCCTCCACCACCTCTCTGGGCAACCTGGGCCAGTGTCTCACCACCCTCATTGTAAAGAACTTCTTCCTAATGGCCAATCTAAACCTACCCTGCTCTGGTTTATAACTAGTGCCCCTCGTCCTATCACTGCATGCCCTTGCAAACAGTCCCTCCCCAAAACCCATAAACCATAAACGCCGTAAACCGTAAACCACATGAGAGCATCCTTGCCCTCCCTCTGATCTGAATGGTGGTGGCTGAAATAAATAGGTTATTATCTAGAAGCAGGCACGTGGCACATATCATTTCAGTCCAAATAGTTTAAATCCACCAAAGTTAAAAAAAACCCAAGAAGATAGCAAACCTAAAAAAGAGTTTCTTACATTAGGAATTGCCAGGTTGTCTCAACAAAAGGTGGGTAGCCCAAACTACGGTGTTGGAATATGCACATATATAGTGTTCTAGGGATAAATACTGTCAAGCCATTATCAGTGTACGATGAGTGAAATTTAATAAAGTCAAATGAACCCATCCATCTATCCTTGCCGATTTCCAAATTTTATACACTAATTTCCATGTTCCTCTTTGACACTGAATTTTTAGGAGGAGAATTAATTCAGAGAAATGGCTCAATATAAAATTTAATCATAGCTTTTTCAATAAGTGTGTAATTTTTTTAAAAGAAATAAAATGCGATGTGATCTACATTTTTGATTAAACAGGCAAAATGCTTATAGGCTTCATTCCGATAGAGCCTTGATTCCTTAAGCAACACATTATGAGATGTTAATTAAATGACAGTAACGTGTAACATAGCTCCCGTTTTTAATTTATTCAGGCTTCATATTTTTCCACATTGAAGGGATATTCTCACCTTAAGAGTAAAGCAGCTCTGTGAGTGGCAGAGCTGATGAAACCTGGTTTCCTCTAAGACTTGTGACCGTGGGCTGAGCTCAGCCCTGCGGATCGTGGAGCATCGGTGGGGAAGGTCCAGCTGCCTTCCCTGGTGTGGGGCACGGACAGCAGAGTGGGGATTTGCTGAGACGGTGTATTCTGGTTCTGCTGCTTGGGGAATTCTGTTCATTGAGGGTTTCTGGACACCTGGAAATGCCAGACCTTGCTGAATGGGTGCACATCAGACATACAGAAGGTCTGACCTGCTCCGGACGCAGAAACTCACTGGATTTTCAGGGCATTTAACACGCTGCCACTGGCAGAAGCCTGTCACAGCAGAACATGTCTATTTTACCGGATGCAAATGCAGGACAAGAACCCTCAGCCAGTTCCCTGGTGGTGCTCAATCCCATGATATTTTCTGGTATTTCCTATATATCAAGAGGAGCCCTACCAGCACATTCCTCCATCAAGCACAGCCCTGGTGTTCAGGCTGGTCTGCATCCCACGCTGTACACTCAGCGTCCTCTGGATCCCCCAACTACTTTCTATGTCACTTCTACTTTGCTGACAGGTGAGCTTGAACTGACCAGTGACTACAAAATTCCCAAGGGATCATTGAAAGAGAGGCAAGAAGAGAACACACGGAGATCAGAAAATCACTTTTTTTTGCGTGTGAGCCAAACTAAGAACATACTTCTTTGGTTTTAAACTGAGATAAGGAAACATGTTTTCCTATCTTATTTATGCCAGCTTTATTTTGTACGTTCAATAGCATTTTGGGGTACTCTGCCTGCCTGCAGTGAAACACCTGAAACCCAGTCTTTTCAGCACTGATGATACAGGGGGCCTTTGAAGCCCAGCCTCCCACCAGCAGCACTGGGATTCAGTGTCCTTTGTCAAGGGGGTGACCCCTCCCTCCTTTATCTTATGTGACTTAGACCCTATTCTTGCAGGCATTAGGCAGGATGCTAATCCTTTTGAATTTTATGGGGAGCGATCACAAGTAACCGTGCTGATGTTCAGCAGCACTCCCCACTAGCCACTGCAGTGAGGACCCGAGCAGGTGGAGGTCTCTGACCACATCTCAGATGAAACGTGGAGCTCCACCTGCTCGAGTTCTTTCTCATGCCCATCCTAGGGGAAGAAAAAAAGCAAACCCAAGCAGTCCTGCTGTCCCCAAAAGCGTAAACGCCAAGAAAGGCAAACTGTCATGCCTGAACCTACTTTTAAAGCGATTTTGGAAACTGAATGTATTTTGTACATTTGAAGGTTGACATTTAAGGGAACAATACCTCCACCAGTTTCACGAGCTGCGGAACTACTTACATTTCATGCTAAAGTCATCCTTTTAAAACCAGGTCCCAGCATGGGGAACAGTGTTTAGGCAAGTGTATTAAAAAGGGGCTGAACGCAACGCAAAAATGAGAGCACGGTGCTGAACAGATCAAGCCATACGTTCAGTGCAGTGAAATATATTCTCAGTGTTGTATAGAACAGAAATCCAGACCGAAACCAAAATGAAATCTTTGGGTAATCTACGGCCATTTAAAAGAAATGTTCTCTTCTTGGAAGCAGTGCCATGTATTAGGTTGGTTGCTAATCTAAATTTAAATGCCCTTAATTATGCTAATTTTTTTTTCCTGGCGGATAATTAAAAAGAAGATTTTTAATGAGTTAGATGTCTTAAGATCCTAGAGAGAAGGAAATAAAGGGAGAGAGAGGCTGGTAGAAGAGCTAAATAAAACAAACCTCAGACCTAAGATGCATTCGGTTCCACCTGCCCCCTGCCATTTTATAGGCAGCTTAATTCCCTTGTATCGTCATTTGACAACATCTCCGACTCTGTGCGTCCATTGTCGTTTACTTGTCTTTTTGATTACGAGCAATTTAGGGCAGAGACAGCGTTTTTTCCTCTGTGTGCAGACCAAGGGAGTCCTGGGGTAGAGCTTGCACATTAGCACTCCGCAGGAGAAATAACGCCGGAGACTTGCTCCTGCAGACAAAATCCTGACCCACTTTGGAACTGATCACTCTATGGTACTTTTATCCTTCCTCGCCAATGTTGTTTTTAAAAGACTTGGTCTCTGACCTATTTTCACACTGATTTCTGTGCTAGTGAGGCTTTTATCCTTTAAATTGTTGGATACTTGTTTATGTAAATACAGCACAAATTTTGCTAACCAAACAAGATTCGGCGTTTTTGTTGGCAAGAGGCTGTTTTTGTGTTAGAAACTGAGGTGCAGGTAATAGAAACTTTAACTTCATTTCAAGTCCAATATACCTTTCTGCATTTTTCTTGCAGCTGGGACTGAGATGGAGATACTGAAACTAAGGAAAAAATGCATTTGCAGCCTGGGAAACAGCAAGCTGACATGAGAACACAACCTGCTGTAGAGTCTCTAAGCCACAGTTTGAGCGAAACATTCAATCACAGATACAAGCGGGGGAGAAATTTTAGGGCAGGGCTTTGGGTCATAGTTTTGCTTCAGCTGGTTCTGGAGAGAGCAGATAGAAATTTCCAGTAAAACCACCCAAAACATGGGGATAAGCATCTCCTGGGCACCCTGAGAACCGGAGACGTGCCGCCTCAGCCCGGTTCTCAGCGGCACAGATAATCCTCCTTACAAAAGCCACTACCTCAACAGGTGCTGGCAGCCCCTGCTGTCTTCTTCGTTAAGGGGCCAAAGACTGTGTGATTATGAAAACTAAACACTCACTTATCCCTAGGTGAAGTTCAACTGGGTTACAACGGCAAAGGGCGGCCGGCGGAGGAGGCGTCCCTGTTGTACTTGCTCTCCGGACTTCATCCCGCGGTACTGTTAACCCAGCGCTTTTCCCAGCGCTAATCCCTAACACAGCAAAACACCGCAGCCCCGGCTTAACTCCGGAGCTTGGCTGAACCGGGGCCTGAATTCGTTCGGAAGGGAGGGAGAGGGCAAGGAAAAAATAAACCTGCAAAAGATATTGAAATTTTTTTCAGCAGTAGTTGTTAGGCGCTGGATTGCTGCGTGTAAATAAAGGTATCGCTCATACAGCTAGCTGCTAATCAGCTAATTGTGTATATAGGCACAAGGATACATAGATGCACTCACACACACACACATATATATATATTTTGCCTTCTGAAAAATAAATCAAACGTAAGTTGCGCAGGGATCTCCTCAGATGCAAGTTTTGTGCAGGTTAGGTTAGCTAGAAATGAAAAGGACCGCTAAATAAATAAATAAACGGCTTTGTTCAGTTGTATCTCCAGCAGGGATACGACTGTTCATTATGAATAGGGGCTGAAGGCTTCGCTGCTCTGTAGTTTATAAATACTAATGAGTGACATATTGAGAAAAATTGTACCTACAAAAGCAAAGTCTTCTGCCATGCAAATCAGGCCCCAATTCCCCACAGATAAGGATCTTTTTGATGGAACACATGCAAAATCTACAGCTCTTAATTCTTTCATTAGTATTCCAGGCAGACGATTGCCAAATAACAGGGAAAACTGTCTGAATTGCTGTGTCTGAAACCTAATATTGATTTGTTTAATAGTGTCAGGAAGTCAAAATTCACAAATCTCCTGTCGATTGTTTATGAGGCAGTTAGCACAGAATTGGATGCCCCTGCTTAATTAATAACTCATTACTGAAATTTGATTATATGCTTGAATGGTTTAAATGGGCTCTAATTCAGTATCTGCAAAGCAGTGTTGCAACAAAGTAAAATGGATCTAAAAGCTTGTTTTTTAACACTATTGCCGCCTGTATTTCATGATCTCCATTGGTGACGAATATGTTGACATAGTTGCCAGGGCAGACCTCGTAGTACATTAACAATTGACACAAAACCGTGTTGTTCTAATGATGTTATGAACTGAATCCCAGCTAAATCAGAGGGATACTTTAAGAGAAATGAGCGCTGATTTGAGAAGAAGG
The DNA here is from genome assembly GCF_964199755.1 of Larus michahellis. NCBI lineage: Eukaryota > Metazoa > Chordata > Aves > Charadriiformes > Laridae > Larus > Larus michahellis. The sequence goes on from NC_133901.1 coordinate 66,210,865, forward strand.
AACTCTAAATGTAGTTTCTTGGCATGTGATTAATTTGTTAACAATGGAAACAAGGAGAACGAAGGTATTTCTACCGTGGACTTTTATTCAGAAGCATTTTAGGGATTGACGTCTGTATGTCCAGGGGGTATGAACCTCAGCCTTAAATGCTCTTGAAACTCCTACCCACCATATTTTATGCTGTTTCTGGCACTTTCTCCTCTCTGCTACTAATGGGGGGAAGAAACACTCCAGGTGTAATTTTGAAGTTCTGTACTTCACGTAATGAACCTTTCCCCATTTTCAGCATCTGACTAAAATAACATTTCTTCATCAGGGATTTCCCCCTCCTCTTTCTTCTCCTTGGGAAACCAGAAGAATATAGATATAAAATACAGATTTGTGCACGTTTTTGAGACAGAAAGAACTAGAATGAGCTGTGTCTAAGGGTTTGGTAATCAGGACGCTTGTTTTTGTCAACACTGGAAATCCCCAAGGTTTGTTAGCTGTAAAAAGAATTATTATTTTGCTGGAATATTGAAAGTGTGTTTGTCTTTGCTGTAACTTATCTGTTAAAAAGAAAATCAGCCCGCAGGTATGCTCTTTGCTGTGAGAAAGACTCCAGCATGTGCTTAAACATGTTATTGAATGTTGAGCTGGGGTTTCGGTCAAGACGCTGAAGCTGTAGCACAGTGGGCAGGCAACGTTCCTTGCGTGGCACCTTTCTTCCCTCTCCTGGTGTTATCTTCAGTGCATGCAGTGGTCACCGACAGACCTTTGGTGCTCAAGTTCTCGTGTACATCCTTCACAGCTGACGCTCTGGGGGGTTGTTGGATCTGCAGGAGATTTCCTTCCTTGCAGGATGAATTCCACCAAACTCCACCGAGCTCCTGCCGCAGACGGCGCTCATTCCCCGCAGGGTGGACACATGCTGCAGGGCGACTAATGCATATATCATGAATAATGATTAGCAAACAGTTGGAAAGTGAAGAGTTCACAGGCAACCAGTTGTCGGAATATTATGTGCCCAGACTCTTCTACCAGGTTCAAAATGCTCATTTAGCCAAAAGCAGTAAAAAATTAATAATTAATATGATTCAAGCAGATATGTTCGACCGGCTCCAGTAGGAGAAATCAGTAAAATGCTTTGGGAAAAGCCTCTCTCATGAGAATTCCAGGTGTGGTTGGCCTCAATGAAAAGGTTTGCATAATCGGAGCAGTTTTAAAGCAACCTAGAAGGGGAAGACTGAACTGGTCAAAACTGGCCCTGGAGGCAAGAACTTGACCCACAGCAGTAATAAACGGCATTATTTCTCTGAAGTCTGTGAAGCCAAGGATTTCAGCTCAGATCCTCAAAGCAACTTAATCCTTCAATCAATAAAATATACTTCTCTAAATATCCCCGAGGAACTGGACCTTGGAACTTGGACCTTGATCCACATGATGTGTTAACACCTGCTCAGGATATGTCTTTTTGGATACTTTTATAGAGAATAACCTTATAAGGATTTGAAAACTGTTGCAGCTGGACTCAGTATCGCTCAGACCAACAAACAGACCTGTTTGATAAGCAAATAGAAATGTCCTGAGGTGTACATATATATAAACAGAAATCAAGTGGCAATTTTAATTGAAATAAAAGTGACTGAAGTATATAAGTGCAAAATGTTACTCAACACGTTAACTGAATCTTAATTTTGGGGCACTTTGAGGGCAAAAAAAGGCAGCAAATGACTCCAAGTTTACCTCGAACTGCCCGTGGTCTTGGGCGGACAAATAAGCAGTGGGGTACCGGTTCAGGTACCCTGTGGGCAGTGACAGTGACTGAGCTCCCGGGTATAAACTGCACTTACATTTTGTGCCAAAGCCTCACGTGTCCGTCCCTGAAAATGTGAATTGTAGTATGTCCTACATTATAAAATTGCAACGTATTTATTAAGCTGTCCTCTCAGAGCCTTTCCTGCCGGTCTAGTGTGAGCAGGGGAGGGGACTTCCGATGTCTTTGTTTGGAAAAGGTGTCAACCCTGGTAGATTTAGCAAAAAACACTGTAGAAAAGCAGAGAGAAAAAAAAAATAAACCTGAGTTTTGCCCCTTTCATGAGGTCCTTCCAGCCTTGGGACTGGGAAATGCTGCTGGGTTAACCTCCCATCCTCCGTCACTGAGCACCGCACTCTGTTCCCGCCGGCTTTCTTCCAGCTATTTCAGGTCGCCTGCAGCCTTTGAAAATGGTTGTGTATTTATCATAAGCAGAGCCTGTCAACATTGAATCAGCAGATGTATTTTTAAAAAAAATCGTCTTTACACTGTCCATATGGTCGATTTTTTTTAAAGGCTGTCATTTTTCAGCCATTTACAGGCAGGTTTTAGCGACATCCCATATAGACTTTTTCCATTTGAGTTTCTGATAACTAGAACATAATTATAATTGTTTAGCATGTAGATTGCTTAAACAGTTTAAGATGAAGATTATTTTAAATTTCCACTCTTACATAACCGAGCGTATTATCCGCCTTAAACTGTGAAATAGTTATTAATGATAACTAACAATAAGTAATGCCATCAGGAGTTCATTTTTCAAGCAAAAAGGAATTGTGGTATATTTTCATGCGTGCAGCCACTAACAATGTTGTAGTTCACAGGTTTGCTAACTTATTCCAGTGATGGGTAACTTTTACAATTAATTTGAGTTAAATGATTAAGCCTGGGCAACTAAGAACATTTTTGAACCACCATTAAAGGCAAAAAAATACCTTTTAAGCAATGTTTTAGCTTGCGTTAAGTGGCAGTCTCAGGAAGAATGCTGGTTTCTTTCTGCTGTGGGCCGATTTGTCAAACTGCTATTAAGAATTTTCAGTTATAAGAAAAAAAAATATGGAGTGAACCTTTATTTTTTTTCCTCTAATTTATTACGCTTGATTACGCAGCTGGAATGGGAAGGTAGCTGCTGTTTGTAGTTAAATAACTCCTCACAATTTCTTAAAGAAATGATCTTCAAAGCTTTAATGGGTCAGTGGCTCAAGTACAAAGGAAAGATTGATTTTCATACTCCCACTCTTTGTTCCCAAAGTTTAAAACAGACACGTTCTGGTAAATTAGTTTGTCTATGTTATTAATGGAAGAACTTATTAAACTCCCATAAATACATGGTGGTATCTTACTTAAAACACAGAATGCATTTGCTTTGAAAAAAATACGTGCCTAAAAGTAAACAGGGGTGTAATATTTTTATTTGATTTCAGAAATGCCTCAAAAGGCAGCAAGAGGGAGAACTGGGGGTTTGCAAAATATATTAGGTATGCGTAATGATGAATGGCACAAAGAGCGTAGGCTCGAGTCGATAGAAAATATGTTATTCGCGTTTAATGAAAAGCATTCGCGGACTGGGTAAGTGGCGATGCTGCGGGGAGAGCGACTACTTTAAGCAAGAAATATTGTCTGGGTGAAATACTTCTTTTATGTACGGCTCATGTGCACGTTCCCTGGCGGTGCGGAGGGAGGTGAGGCTGCTGGTGCAGGAACCATCCCGGGGTCAGGGCAGGTTTCAATATCGGCGGAAAAGAGAGTCGCTGTGAGAAAGATTGTTCAGCTCCACGCAGGCTGGAGCACTGCGGCTACACGGGGGGGACGAGGGGAGTGTTCCTCGGCCCATGTAAACTGCCCCAGCTCCTTCTGCATCAGCTGCAGGTCTTCTCCTACACAAGCGGAGACACTTCTGATATATTCTCATGGCCTCTGAGGTCACCGAGTTTCCCCCGACGGTCTGCCCGCCTGTGGAAGGACGTCTTACCACACTTAATCACCTTTTCTTTCACTCATCCAACAGTGCTTAGTTCTCCCTGTGAATAAATCCCCCACACCTCAGCAGCTCACAGGGGAGGAGCGACCCTCAGAAATGTTCCCAGTTGACCCCATCAACAGCTACAGGGGTTACTGTATCAGGTGGGATCCGGTTAACTAGAAATTCACTACCCAGGCTGTTATGGGTGGTAAAACCGCCCTTTGAACCCGAGTTCATGCCGTTGCTGCCTGGTAACGGAGGGGCAAGCTGCCGGTGACAGGCTATGGGGGTATTATCGGTGGGTTGATCAGCTAAACGGACCTGGTCTGTGTGCTCCCCACAGCCGCTGGAGGTAGTGGAGTTTAGCTCCTGCTGCTGCTCCTCCTGCTCTTGGTCCTACTGGTGGCTCTCCCTGTAACCTTTAGTCTGAATGTCAGAGCTATAGGATTAATTGCGGGAAGATGTGGAGTTTTTACCTGGATGATGATCTTCAGTGTATGGTCAATGCAATGTGGACGGGGTGGATGTGGTCTTTCCCTCTCCTTATTTTTTTTTACTTCACCAGAGAAATTTGACATAGTCCCCAGGACAGCTTGAGAGGGCATCAAATCATTGTGCTTACTCAATGCAGCACGGTCTGGGAGGTGCAGGGTGTCACCAGGGTCCAGCCAGCATCACCCATACCGGCACCCAGGGGCAAGGACCACCCAGTGCAGACACACACTCCTGGTAGAGCGCGCTGCGGGGGGAGAGGGTCCGAGGTAACATTTTCCTGTCGCAGTAGGCTGTTTCCTTCAAATGCAAAAGCTTCACAGAAGTGATTTACACAGCCGCTGCGAAATATCAGATTGGAGCATTCCTAGAAAGTCTTTTGGGCTCAGAAGTATTTTGATTTTCTAAAAGACATTTTATTTCAACTACTGCGTATTATGCATTCAAATAAAAAAAAAAAAAAGAAAGTCGAAATTCTGACAAATGTGATGAACTAATCAAAATGTTTGAATCTTTTGCTCCCTGTGTGCTCGTTCCTCCCTCTCCCTTTACGTTTGTGGAAAATTTCCAGTGTTTTGCATTGGTTCTGGAGCAGAAATGAAAACAAGGCTTCCTCTATTTCTTTAGCAGTATAATCTTGTGGTTCTCCAGCATGATTATCCTGCCCAGTCCCAAAGAGACGGTTCTTTCAGATACACGACGCTTTCTCACTGTCATCCAACCAGTTGTTCCTACCAGAAAGGGCTGAGAGGGGGATTCTGCCTTGCCGCAAGAATGGAGAAATAAATCACAACGTGAGCTCCACGCCAGCTCAGGGGAGAGCGTGCAAACCGAGATGTCTGCCTCTAGTGCTGGTCACGCGGGACCTCAGGGCACTCATCAAACCATTTTTTCTGCTTTCATATTTTTTACTTATGTATGGCCTTTGTAAATCACTCCCTACAGGAAAATGCATCCGGTATACGGGGGATCAAGTGTTTCATTGCCTCCCAGTGCATTAAAGCTCATTGTTGAAAGTGATCCTGTTTCTTTGCAACCAATAATTGGGAGACTGCTACAGAGCCTTGCTCCTTTTGGAGATAGGTACCTTCCAGTTCTGAGCCTCCACTTATTTATTCATGACTAGTTTTATACTAATTTCTTCATCTTTAAATATTGTTGTCTAGCTCACAGCACCATAGACTCATAGAATGGTTCGGGTTGGAAGGGACCTTAAAGATCATCTAGCTCCAACGCCCCTGCCATGGGCAGGGACAAAATGCCCCTGAGGACCACTAGAGAAGGTCACTCAAAGCCCCGTCCAACCTGGCCTTGAACACCTCCAGGGATGGGGCATCCACAACTTCTCTGGGCAACCTTATCCTGCAGTACTTTCGACAGCAGTCATATACCCTCAACCTCATTTTTTCCAAAGCTGGGCAACTAAGAAAATTTTCATCTCCTGTCATAAGATGTGCTCCATACCAGAGAATCATCTTAGTAATCCTTCTCTGACCCATTCCAGCTTGAATTGGTGTTTCTTAGACAAGATGCCCAAATGGCCCTATCTTTGCTATTTGACCACTCATTACATATAATTTGTTATTTAAATAGGAATAAGTTTTGGTTGGGTAAGGAGGTTGTGACAGCAGAGGTGAGCAGGCCACTGAGACTACTCCCCACTTGAGTTAATTTTAGCAACGGATCTGAACAAAACCCCAGGGACTTTGAGAAGAGAGGATACAGACTCCAAATTTTTCTCTACAATGGGCTGATGATGAAACTTCACATCAATGGGCTTGAGGGATCTAAAATCTGATCTCTGCCTGGGCTCATTTCTAGTTAACATGAATTATACCAAGAGCTACACTTTCATGATAAAGGGGAAGGAAAAATAACATGGAAAAAATAATTGGCTGCAAATACCACAAAAAAAGTTTCCAAAGTGATAGCAGCCACCTGCAGTAATGATACTGAAACAAAATGCACAAGCCCGGCGCTGTATAGTAAAATATGTGCAATTAAAAACATCTCATGGCTGCTTGTTAGGACAGTCAGAAACAGAAATTTGCAGGCATAGTTATCAAACAATCTTTCACTGTATCGTTGACTGTAAAAGCTCATAAATGGAAACTGGAGCTCATTTCATTTCACACAGTTCTGTGACAGCAAGCAGGCTCCTCTACCTGCTTGGGACCACAGGCTGGGGAGGACCATGCTGCTTTCTGAAGGAATGATGACAAGATACTTCATGCCATTCATTTTTAGTGGAACTCCGCATTGAAGTGACTCTGTTGCAATCACTGATGAGGACAAGACAAACAGACGTCTCTTTCATGCCTCAGCAGATACACAGAGCGGCTCATGCACACCTTCTGCTTTGCGCAGCCCTCTGGACAACACCAGGACATCGCAAGGACAAGTGCAGAGCTGGTAAGTGGCGTGTTTGCATGTAATTGTACAAGCAACCCCCTGCCAGGTGGTTGGTGACAGCAAGGAGGGCTGGTTTAAGCGTGGCACAAGTTTTGCTTGACCAGTAACTAAATATTCTCCAGCCTTTGCCCTGAAATCTGGGTATACCAAATCCCCCATCCTCTTGGGGCCTCCTCAGGCTGAACTTCCTTGTTTTCAAGCACTCGGGATTATCTACAAGCAAGGGAAGGCAATGACACGCTCAGGCGGCACCGCAGTGGAAAGAGGTGCAGAAAGCGACTCAGACAGTCTGCTCTTCCAGCAGCTTTAGCTTCCAGTGTCTTTTATCCGGCTGCCCCAGAGCAGCCGCCACAGGAACACCCCCACCACGCCGTCCCTGACCACTGAGCCCCACTTGCCACTCCGGAGAGTCCAGGGTGACTTTTTTGCAGCCGCCAGTGAGCTGACTGTTTCACCGACCATATTCAGCATCTGCTTTGGCTCTGCTAATTTGCAGAGCGGGCAGGGGGCGAGGGGAGACCCCTCCGCGATGGAGCTGCTCCAGGGGGTGACAGTTGCCCGGGCACTGGGACTCTCCCAGGAAAACCTGGAGAAGACAGGAACCAAGGGAATGTTCGTCCCTTCGGCTCCCAAGTGCTTGGTTGTAAAATGAGAGTGTATTTCCAGGCTCTGACACCCAGGGAATGCACTTTGCTATTGCACGTTCTCTGGGCACTGTCTAAGGGAGCTGTGGGCAGACAGAAAAGGAGAGGAAAAATCTTTCTGGAGCATTTTCGCCTTTTTACCAACAGAGGGATTTGAGAGCCTTTCTCCATCTGCAGTGTCTGGCAACGACGTAGCCATAGGAAACTAAGGATGTGTATGTACAGTAAAAATGGCCCTGTGGATGCTGTGTCGTATGCAGCCAACAGTTTTACATACGGCACGCTTTCCAGGAGACACTCACTGAAACACAGGCTGAGAAACCTCTTCCAAGGCACCAGAGAGATGGATCCACTGCTGGAATGAAAGTGATTATCTGCTTAACAGCTCAGAGCTCCACACACACCAATTTTGGGTCAGGAAGTCAAAAATAACGTAACAGCAGATTGAATTTAAATTGTATGGGGGTCATAAGTAAGCAGAATATTATTGTGGTGCCTGGCTTAATGTTTTCCTCTTTTGGAAAGCACCGTGGGATCATTAACGTATATAAGTTGTTAGGCAGGCGTTGGGTTTATATCTCATCTATAAGGGAAAGCTTCCAAAAAGGCATTGGCTTTTAACTGCGGGCTCCAGAGAGAGATAAGATGCCAGTTGCGGCCGAACCAGCCCTGCTCTTCTAGCACAGGAGGTTTCCCCCAGCGACTGCGTATCCGAGGCTCTTCCATCCGCGTTTCTGATCTGACCCACCGTAGTCCTCACTTCTAATCAGTTCATTTCTCCCCGTATCCCTTTATTGTCTCCCAAATGTTTTAAAACGGCAATAATCACACAGCTTGCCTGCTTGCTTGCTTGCTTTCAACCGCGCTGGAGAAATGGCTTTATTAATGCCGTGACTGTAACGCCGCGTGTGTGTGAGCACGCCTATGCATGTGTGCCGAGCTCTGACGAGATTACAGCCGGAGATGGTCTGACTACAGGCTACATCCTATTTAGGCTTCTGCAAAGCTTAGAAAGAGAAATCTCCCTTTTGTCTTTGAAGCATGAATGGATGCTGAGCTTTCAGCAGTCTGTAAAGTGCCGCAATCCCTCTGAAAAATAACGGCAACTTTTAAATTAATGATTTACAGTTAAAACAAGAGATAGAAAAAATATGTCGCTATCTGCACGCCCCTCTCCCCCTTCACCCAGCTGAACTGTACATGGATATTGGATCTCTTTTGTTGGCAGAAATTCTAGTAATCTCTAAAGGACGTGCTTTTTCTGCCTTCTCAGGCTACCTCACTGAAGAGAATTCCAAAGATTTCTGGAAAAGCTTTTTAACGTCGGCAGCAGTGCTCCCCTCCTCATGGCCCTTCCCCCCAGTATCATTATAATTTACAGGATTCGTATGACCATGTAGCTACTTTGTGATTAAGGGGAAAATACCTTACAAATACCTAATAATTACAAGAACACGCAGATTACTTAGTAAGTGCATTGGAAGTAAGAAAATAGTTCAAAGATTAATTTTTCCTTAACTCGCAGTATTTAAATTATTTTCCCCCAAATGTACAAATATATTTGTAGCGACTTCAAGGCTGGCAGAGAAGGGGTTATGATGGTTCTGATCTGAGAGGAAAAAATGAAATTTGACAGGCATGGATTATTTAAAGCATGCAGATGTGAGCCATATAACCACTACACTTTGATGCAAATCATAGAGGAAAGCGCAGGAGGGATGGCCTGTACAGAGAAGTAGTGGACAAAGTTAGGATTTCCTGCCATCGACTTGAAATTTAAACAAATAATCATTTAATGGCAGCACAGCATTACGTTCCTTGTTGCATGCATTAACGTCAGCATCTGGGACCAACATTTTGACAATTCTATTAAAATGCTTCACCATTCCCTATCTAACACCTGTTAGCTCTAATTTTCTTTCCTGAGACGTACATCAGTAGACAGTGTAGATTCCAAATCATTTATCACTTTTAAAGTGCTTCCATATGAGCTTTTTGGGGGGCTTATCTTGGCCTTAGGAAAACCTTTTCTGAGTGTATTAAAATTCAGTACTTAGAGGGGGAAAAAGTGTAGACATCAATGTTTCATAGCATTCATGTCTGGTAATTATTAGCCTAAATTATGGCTCGCACATGACTTGACAAAGTGGACCATGCATTTAAAAAAGCTGCTCACTAGACATGCACCGCTCAATATGTTCCAAGTTATTGAGATGTCAGTCAGTAATCATAAAGCAAACACCCCTCACGGAAAGGACCCTGCTAAGAGGGCTACGAGACCTGGGGGACTACCTAAAAATGTCAGAAATGTTACAGTCTAAATGAATGACATCAGCAAAAGAACATGTGTTTAAAAGCACGCGCAATTAGCTAACACAATAAAATGCAAATCCTGGAACACGACGGACCCAAGGAGCAGGACCTGGGAAGAAGCATTTAAAAACAACCCAAAATATTCTGCAGAATGAGAAAACATTCATATATATGTACATATACACATATATATATTTAAAAATGTAGGAAAAGTGAAAAATGATTGCATTGGTGTTTTTATAGCTGTGCTTTGTGGAAAGAGGAAAAAATGCGTTATATCCTTTATCTACCCGTACATAATAGGCTTGCTTATCATTATGTATGTTAAATCACTCCCTGTGTTGCTCCTATCACGCAAAACAAGGTGTACTGTGCATTAACGCAGTGTTTGTAATCTCTCACCTTTTACAATGCTGACCATAAGTTAATCAGCTTGCGGAGCGATGAGTGTTATGTACAGTATTTCAGAAGTATTTGCCTTTGCAATGCAATATCCTTATACGAGAGATAAGGCCCAACCTATTCCCACTAACGTAGACGGGAATTCTGCTGGTGGTTTGGGTGGGTAAAATTGAGGGACCACATGCGGTATTTACACCGGGGGCCTCTGCAGCGACCGTGCAGGGTGACGTGATGGAAGGGAACGTCCAGGAAAGCAAACACGAGCATTTCAGGCTGGACTGTTTAATTTTTTTTTTTTTTTAAATACAAATTTTGCTTTTGTTGTCTGAATCCGAACCTTGCGGACGAGTCAGCCTCTAAAAAACTTTTGGACATCTTCAGAGCCATTTGGGAAACCTGACCTCATCTCTCCGCATTTTTTTAAAGGCAAGTGCAAGATGCATCCAAACAAATAGGAGGAAACAAAGCACATAAAGTAGCTGGCAGCAACTAGGAATGTATACATCCACGGACAGTTTACAAATGTCCGTCAGCGCACAGAGGCGCACCTTTACCTTCACACGTCTGCTGTTTACTAAATAACATTTCAGCACAGTTTTCATCTTATAAGGAAAGTGTTTGAAACTTGGAATAAGTGCACTTAATTAAAGGAAGGCTGTGAAAATGTGCACTAATCTGATATGACTAATAGCAAAGTGCATGAAATTGCTAATTAGAATTTCATTAAAGGTGCTGCTTTATCAGACTGCGAATATCACAACCTTTAAAATTCTTTCAGGAAAGCTTAATTCCTTTTCAAACAGAAATATTCTTTAAAGACATTTGAATTGTTCTGAAGGAATTTGTAGCTTAGGCTGAAACATAAAATGTTGCCAATATTCCACGGGAGTAATATTTGAATAAAAATATGTATCAGGTACTTTCTTTCATCAGGCAGATGAATAATTTTTTTTGAAAATATTATTGTTCAAATAATACAATCAGCTAAGAAAAATAAAGTTTAATCTTTAGATTATTTCAAACATGATTTGTTTTTGTGCCTATACTGTAATATTTGATATGTTTTTGCTTTAAAGGAGGAAAGAAAAAAAAAGCTTGCTTCAAAAGTAATGTATGAACAATAAAAAATACGGCTCTGAATGTAATTTTATAAAAATACATAAGGTTTTGGATGTCCAGAAAGAGAAAATTAATTGCCTGCTTCGAATTAAAAAAAAAATACATCAAAACTTAATATTCTTTGAAAAGCATCTTCTAAAATCTTAAACAGAAATTAAAAATAAAATCTGTATTTTTAGGGTATTGTTGGAGAACCCCCCCAAACTTTGCACAAATGCCTTTATTTGAATACTTAGCTAAAATATTAACTCATTTTACCTCTTTTTTCCTCCTTGCCAAGTCTCAAAGCTTACTCCTTCTTATTTATTTTATTGCCCCTTGCCTCTCTTGGCTGATGACAGATTTTCCCCTCCTCAGATTTACTGTTAATTTTGGAAACCCACTCCACCGCCAGCGATTTTAGTCGCAGCTGAACAACCGCCTTTTGCCCAGCCACCCCCTGGGATTTGCGTCCCTCTCATTGCGATGGATGGGGCAGTTCTGGGCTCTGGCGACCTCCTTAATCGCAGCGAAGCCCCTGACGCACTGCAAGGACGAGGCAGCAAAGCTCCCCTTCCTTTCACGTTCGTTTTTCCTGGGGAGAGAGCTACTTTCCATCAATTTTTGGCCCCTGAGTCTTAGGAAATGCCCTTCTCTACGTAAGACCTGGTCCTTCCTCGGTCAGAGCAGGTTCCCCGTGCCAGCAAAGGGCTTTCGATGGCCAGGTCCGTAGTGAATTCATACTCACAGGTCGGGCTTTTGACAAAATTCTCATTTACTCGTGTGTCACACTGCAATTTTTGGGTTAGCAACCGGCAGGTTTGCTTGCATAAGCAGAGCAGGATTGGGACTTAATTAGCATTGTTCCTTTTTTCCTTGAAATTCAAGTTTACCGGCATAGGTAACTAATATAAGGCTTTCAGCAAAACTAAAGATCACAGAAGCAGCTGAAGTTTATGCGTATTAAAAAAAAATATCCGTCAAGGCTCCCCATTTGTGGACTGCACTTCTTGCTATTAATACTAGCAAAAAAACCAGATGTACTTTTGCTGGAATTAAGTATTCAGAGCACATTTTAGAAACTCAAATTAAAAACTAATCAATGCAAATTTACATGACAAAAAGATTCTTGGAAATGGATAAAGAGTGAACAGAAGAATCTTTACTTAGGAGATAGTATATTATTACTTTGAGCATTTTTAAAAATCACATGTCAATTACAGTTTGGTGTGATTTCAGCTCTTGTTATAGGTATTTTCGTGCCAGTAGGTATTTTATCAGTTGGACAAAGCAACACATAAAAGTCATTTCAGCTTTCTTCATAAATATGCCAACTTTCTTTATGTACATTTGCTTTCTACAATAAATACATTGATAAAAAATCAGTCTAGACTCAAATAAATGAAAATTATGCTTATTAAATCTAATGTCTGGTGTCAAAAGTGAGGTGTCAATCTTACCTATCTTACTTCTAAGCAAGGCAAACAAAGCTACTAATTATAATATTTAAGTTTAAATATAGAATTATTGTTCAAATATAGAAAACAATGGCATGGTTGTTCTTTCTACAGCTATATGATTAAGACTACTTATGTCTCATTTTATGCAAAATAAATGACACATGATTGTGATTTAATTCATGCTAAGTTAATGTCTACAGGGATTCATGACAAGAAAAGCAATAACAATCCATACCTTGTTACTTGTCAATAACTGCATTCAGAACAGCGGGGAGTAGGGTAAAATAAATAATTGGTGGGAAAAAACCCCACGCATACGCCAAAGGAGTAGCGTGCAATAATTTACGTCACGTTAATCTAAGGCTGCTGGTTGCAATACAGTGAGTGTTATAAATTAATGTAGTGCTGTACTATTCTGCCTTATTTTATTCTCCCTTTTATAATGCCACCGCTCCCAGATTCAACGTGCCTCGATCCCCATTGCCGGCAACAAGATTATCGCGCTCCATAAACATGACGAGCTGCATTTAGTAAACTGTTTGCTGAGCAAAGATAAGACGCTGACATTTACAATTTCGTTCTTCAGAAATTATAAGAGGGATCGGTTTTGGTGCGCAAAGGAAAACAAGAGCAGGAAGAGGCTCTGGTCCTTCCCTCTTCCCGCGGCGAGGCGAGGAGAAGCCAGGCGTGCGTGGTTTCCAGCTGGCAGCCGGTGCCGGCAGGGGACTGGCGAGGGTGGAGTTGGGGGTTGGCCTCCTACATGACCACAACGCTCCAACGTGGGCAGGGGGGCGTCCCCACCACCCTTCTGGTTTTAGCCGTATAACATAGTAACAGGAAAGTCTCCACGTGTCTAGTTCAAAGGGGGTTCAGCTCCTTGGTTGGAGGGAGGCAGCTGCCACCAGCATGTGGTGGGGATCCAAGGGACCGGCCCTGAGCACCTCGCCTGGCACACCTTGCGGCCAGTGTAAATGCAAACTACTGATTTTTTGTGATGAGATTAAAAGCCATATAACGGCTTGGCTGGGTTTTTCACCCCGTGTTGATCGTGGAGCACGATGTGAGGCTCTTTCCAGGTTTAAAAGGAGAATTTGTTCGAAGGTTGACCTTAGTGGTGCAGGAATGATGCTGAATCTGACTCGGGCTAAAGAAGCCAGATTTGTTTGCAGGGTTTACAGAGTTTGCATTGGTCTGACAGAAAGTTGTCTGCTTAACCCCAAGGAGTTAACACTGTGGCCAGGGTACCGATTTCTGCAGCTCTGTGCAGCCCTGCTCAGCAACGTTGAGGAGTTTTGTTCCTTTGCCATATTTATTTAGTGGTTGGCCTGGCAGACAAAAAAATCACAAATAAATGTATCTGCTTGTGCCAGGTAATACCTTTTCATTACCCAACTTCCTCTCACTAGATATTGCTGGGAGCCAGCAGCTCATTAATAATACATAATAATTAATATAATAATGATATAATAATAAATAAGAATAATAAAGCTCATTGTAATGGTAGGAGAAGGGGCAATGGTTTCAAACTGAAAGAGGGTAGATTTAGATTAGATATTAGGAATAAAGTCTTTACTCGGAGGGTGGTGAGCCCCTGGCCCAGGTTGCCCAGAGAAGCTGTGGCTGCCCCATCCCTGGAGGGGTTCAAGGCCAGGCTGGACGGGGCTTGGAGCAACCTGGTCTGGTGGGAGGTGTCCCTGCCCAGGGCAGGGGGTTGGAACTAGGTGATCTTTAAGGTCCCTTCCAACCCGAACCATTCTAGAATTCTATGATTCTATGCTTACATGGAAGCCGTGTTCCTAGGGGGACGTAAACTCTCATATAATCTTCAGATACATACTGCGTGATGATCCCAAAATGGTGACCATCACAAGGTCCAAGAAAGCGCTGCTCAGTTGGGCCTCATCTCAAAATAAATGTAAGTGTGGCTTTTGGATGGAGCTGCACACCTTCTGAGGGCGTGATAGATTTCATTCCTACGCTCCACCAAAAGGCCAGTCAGAAAAGATCAGAGATTTCTTGTTCTTCTCTGCAGTGGCAGAAGCATTAAATCTGCTAATTATGTTTATAGTGAGCCAATATTCCTACATTTATTGTTAGAAGCAGTGGCCAATAGCATAGAACTAGTAAAGCAATGAGAAAGAAGAAATAAGCAGGACCAACCATAAGCTTTGTGAGGCCTCATGGGTTATTCTCAAGTCCTTTGAAAATCTTGGTTTGTTTCTCCCTTTATCTTGTATTTTCCTTTTCGGCCTCCCTCTATGCCTTGTCTTAGGTTTGCTCCTTTGCCTGTTCTACCTCTGTGTTTCTTTCCCTCTTGCTTTTATGCTTCCTTCCACATCATCTTATTTGTCATCCACTACCTTTTTTTGACTCTATCTCAGGCCTGATGGTTTCCTCCTGTGCAAATCCAACACCCTTTTTTTTTTTCCCCTCTTCCTTAGTCCTTGCCACATTTAAGTCTTTCCTATTCTCTTCCTCGCATAAACATCTCACTGCACAAATACCTGCTAAAACTCGTGAAAATACTGATGCTGCTCAAGTTCACTGAATGAGTCACTTCCCCTGTTGCCTTTGGACATCTCAAGACAAACGTCTTTTGCTAGTTTGCAGCCTAGAGTTTTTAGAAGAAAAGCTAAGAGAATGTAACTTCTTTTCTCCACCTTTTGCTGCATATACCTTGAAACTCCAGGTCTGCACACAAATTGCCAGAATCTGGATTGTTTTAGCCTAACCTTTATAGGTAATCCTGAAAGCCTACCTAATCAATTGAAGATCATAAAATATTAGACTTAATACTGCAAAGTGCTGCTTTATGATTCACATAACAAGCTCCTAAATAATTCAAATAGCAAACATATCCTGCTACTCAGCGATGGGAGGTTGTTTAGATCAGCCAGAGAATGTCAACACATGCCACATCTCATGGATCTACCGCGTTTCAGGAACCCTATTAAGTTAATTGCTGGTTTCTGACAGCAGAGAGCATGCTGGGAGCAGGGTGATCTTTATTAGCCTTTCGGGCATTTGCAAACATCAGCCATTTTGCCCCTACTTGTATATACCAGGCACGGCATGGAGAATGTAAATCAAATTGTGAGACAATAACCGGCGTTGGCACCACCTTTGCATTGGATTCATTTGTGAATTAAAATAAAGGTTCTAATGTCAATTGTTTTGCCTGTTAGATTTATGTATAATACCACATATGTATATATATTGCAAAACTCCTAAGAGGAACAATCAAGCAATTACATCATTTTGCACTGCATTTGTAACGCACATGAAAAGGTAATCAAACTGTGGTGCCTCCCATCTTCCTAATGGCAGTACTTTGAAGGCTATAAATAGACAAGAAGCTTCAGAGTAAATTAGCAACACAATATAATTTTCATTAGGTACCTGCCTTGTAGTCTTGATGTGCACAGGTGCTCTTTGTTCTTATATATGTTTTAGACCAATGCTTTGATTTCTAAATACCCCAAACACCCTTTTGTTCAGCATTTTCATTTTCTGGCTCTATTTTTTAACTACCTACTGATTTCAAAGAGTCCTAGGAGAAAAAGAGGAGGGGGAATAAGAAAGTGTCTCTAAAATCATCTGAAACGAAGTTCTATCCATCCATTCCTGGCCTGATCCAAGCCCCCTTGAAGTAATTTAAGAGGTTTGAAGATACTTTTGTGGTCTTTGGCTCACACATATACCTCTATTAATTCTATATATTATGGACCACCCAGTTTTCAGCCGGTGTGTCAGCTTCAGTAGAATCATTCTAGCTAAAGATCTTATTCAGATTCAAATGCATAACACAAAATAAAGGAAAGTGAAATTATTTAGCTATATAAATTAGGAAACACTTCTATTATCAATAAAACTCCAGTCTTTAATCACAGAATCAACTTGTCAAACAGAGCATAGATAAAAATAAGAGTTACATTCAAGTGTGTTGCAAATATAGTGCTAAACTCAGTTACTCGTCAGAAATCAGCTAGTGTAAAAAGAAAAAAGCAGTATTTAAAAAGTCAGTTCACTATAGGCATGGAGAAGTATCTCTCTTTTGCCTACTCTGGACTCATTACCGATTCACAGTTTAATTTTTGGAGGAGTCCATTGTATTTCATGGCTTATCTCTTCATTAGCCACCACAACAGCGGCCAGTGTTGTTGCGTAAACGTTACAAACATTCTTAGGCACGGCTGATATTCTTTGGAGTCAGTACGACACATCTGAGGTATATGAAAAATGCTAAATTGCATTTGATAGCTCCCAAATTGACTTGTTTCATTTAATTAAAAAAAAACATTTTAAGAGTGAGCTGTTTCACCAGAAAAGTATGACTCCTCTTTTGTGTGCATGTGTGTATAAATATATATATGTATGTATATGTATATATATACACACATCTGGATGAGCATGTGTTCTATGTTGCTTTGAAAGATGCTAAGTGTGGAAACTGTAAAAGGCTAACTGAATTTTGCAGTTCTCTGAAGATAGGGGCATTGTGAAGATAGCACCGGTACATCCTGCTACTTCTGCTACTTCTGAAAACAATTGTTTCCCATCATGGCATAAGACAGAACACACATGTCTGACCTCTCCCATTATGCCAAAATATGGCTTTTTTGTATTGTTCACAGTCTGTGTGAACCCATGAGGCTAAGACCTTTCCGATCGCCAGAAACAGGAATATAGAAGTGTTACTGCTGTATCATCAGGCATTGAATAAATGCAAAGGTGAAGGCATCCCAACAGCTATCTCCCAAGTCCCTTGACACATCAATCTAATGTATATTTTACTAATTGAAACCTTTTCACATGGCGGTAGTTGAAAGGTACTGTAATAGTGCTCTATTTGGAGATATCCCTTTAAAAACCAAAATTCATCAAGTACTTTCATGTCCCCGAGTGGGTACTTGAGAATTGAGCAGCAGATGTAAAATTTACACTGAAGTGCCTCTCTCAGGCACTGGACACGTATGAAATGGGTAAAATGGATTATAAACCCTCTTTACCAGCCAGTCAGTAAGGGCTTTAAGGCTGCGACTTCCAGCCTGCTGCCATTCAAAGGTAGGTGGCAAGGTAAAATCTTGCATGTTCCCTTCTGTAGTTTTCTTTATCCACTGCAGAGAACATAAAAAAATCAGCCTAGCAACATGCATGAACTGCAACCATGTTTGATGTCTCGTGAAGGATTCAACTGTGCCTATTTTGCTGGGGGAAGAATGCATGTTACTTATCAAATGCGTTCGTCTCCTTTCCCGGGCTGCCAACAACAATGTTATGCAACGTTACAGAGCAAGGTGACACATCGCTGGGTCTCATGCCAGTAAGTGATCTCTGATAACACCGAGAACTAAATATAAAATCAGGAGCTGGAGAGATGCAGAAGTTATGCATCTTTTGAACTGTTTCGTAGTTTACTAGAAAGTAGAGAGTTCTGAAACTTTGGCTTTAAGAAACCATGGGCTGTGGAATCTAAAATATTAGGCACCCAGCAGAGGTTTTATACAGTAGTTTCCCCTAATCTCAGAAACATCTGTTCATTTTTAAAAGTAAATCTGTACACAGTTTACATTTCAAGGAGGGTCAGATTCCATTCTTCAATTTCCTTTTTCTGTGTGTGCTTGTGTATCATTTATTGTATTTGCAATCAGTGTGGGTTTTATCCCCGCTTTCTTTTTCCTCCTGGTGTTGCCTGTCCCCTTGAAATAAAACTGGCTCATTTTCCAATCAAGTCGTGAGTGTAAATGAAAACGATTCCACAAGTGTCAGCATGTGATATTCCCCGCTTTGTGCAAAACTGGGAGCACCCCGAGCAATGCGAAAAAATAAAATACCTTCTGGAGACAAGGGAAGGGATTTTCCTTGTACTTGGAAGCTGTAGGACTTCCAGGGCACGTCAGCCATTTGATTACCCATTCAGTCTACTTTGTTTCCTTTCTTAGCACAAATAAGATTTATGACAATTTTGAGCTGAGATGAAGTTTTGAAGCTTCATTTGATTTTTCGGCTTCAAAGAAGGAAGGCCTCCAGAACAGAGGCACTGGGTTCTTACCACACAGAATTGATTTTTCTGGAGGCAGCTCTTCCATTCACCAACTTGACTGGAGGCCCTTTTTCTAGGAATGCCTTCCCAGTAATTCGAGGGCTGGCAGTGAGCACAAGGAGATGTTCCCTCCTAAGTTTCTTTCTTTTCTTCTAACTGTTGGTGTTGGTGTCCAGATTGCCCAAGGCACTGAGGATTTGTTTTTAAACAAATTTTCAAAGCAGTCAGTCTGGTTGTGTGCTAGCCGTAGAAGGGTTGTCTCTCCCGTTTCAGTTTAAGCTGCAACAAACAAACAAACAATAAAAAATGCTGGACAACCATATATTCCATTGATAATCAAAATGCATTTTCCTCGTAGTAACACGGCAGCTCAACATAGCAGAGAGAAAAGAAGAACTTGTTTACAGAAGCTTTCTGGTTTTAGAGCACTTAATGAGTGATGCTGTGGAATGACTGCTGGCCCAGGTACCCAGACCCTGTGGGTAGTGCTAGAGAGCATCCCAAGTAAGTCAGGAGAAGAATAGAAACAAAATCTTTGTGTGAGAAATCCCTGCATTAGTTTTGGTTTTTCTTTAGATTTTTGCTTGATCTCTACTTTCTGGTGAGTCAGCTGTCATGGAAGCTATTAGTTTCCTGAAGAATTAAGGGCAGGTAATTTTGAATAGCAAGACAAAACCTTAAACTGCACTGCTTTGTGCATCTTGTGTGGAGAGCTGGCCTGTCCTGTTAAGCAAACAGATTATTGAATTGTGGTTCTTACTGGCATTTGTGTCTGTTTTCCTCTTTACAAATTATAGCAATATTGGTTGGAGCTCATCAGCTTCTGAATCACTATGGCTAGATCCAAGTTGACTAGAGTGGATCACACCCTTTGGGGCTGGTGCAGACAGACGCAGCTGATTTTGGTCATCACTGCTATGTTTGGCTCTACAAGCCAAGTGTGTGCCCAGGCGAGTACGCTGAAAGTATGCCAAGACTGGCTTCGCAGTTCAAGGTACCTTGACCATAGAGGAACCAAGCCTTACCACGCACACCCTCTTCTGATTGTCAGCCAGTGGGTTCCAGTAGATGCGAAGCCACATGTTCGTTGCACCTAAGCATTGACAAATCTGTAAGATGCTGTATTTGATACCATGGAGATGTACAAGTAGGTATAATCTTCTCACTCCCGGCCTTTCAAACCACTCCGTCTTTCTTGTTCTTCCAGCAGTCTCCTTGTTGAGCAATATCAGGCAAAGGACAAACCTTGTAAATCTTTGCCTGCAGGAACTTTAGAGATGTAGAAACAAATGCTAAGAATGCTCAGGCTTTAGGGAAAGGCCTGAGGTCCTTCAGGACTGTAACGTTTATCCCCGGAAGATTTTTGGAGACAAGACAAAAATATTTGGCAGTATTGAATGAAGCAGATACTGCAAAGCAATCCAGAAAGATGAGTGTTGATTTACCTGTTTGTCCCTGAGGAGAAGGAGGGGACACACAAGGGAAATGAGATGTTGTTTTTCTTGATCAAAGGCCATGGTGAATGATTGCAGTAAAATGTATCAACGTTCATGTTTTGTGTAGCTGCTGTGATGGCTAACGAGGAACATAGAGGTTTGGCGGTTCTTTGACAGTTCTGGGACTTTGGAATCGTGTTCACAAGGAACCATCGCAACCATAACCAGGAATTGTCAATTTACAAAAACTTTATCTCAAGTGGGTTTTTTTCCCTATTGATTGGACTATTGCGTATTTTAGAGCAGATAACCGATTCCCTTATGCAAGAAGATGTTCCTAGCAGAGGTTTTCGGAGATAAATATTTTATTATGTTGGAAGAGGAAAAAACAGAGTCAAAAGAACATAACCTGATTGTATTCTGTATGATTAAGAGGAAGATATTTTATTTCTGATCCCCACTCCTCCCTGTTTTTCCTAGTGATACTTAAACTCACTCCAGATACAGAGACGATTCTCTGTCTATTACAATCATGGGCCTGAAAAACAAAATGCAGATGCACTGCTGAATCTCAAAAATGACCCTTTTTATTTGAATTAAAAGTATCCAGATTGTTTGAAATACTAAAAAAATTCTCTCAAGAGGGCCTTGTCTAATGCTCAGGTTTTCCTTGGGCTGAGTTAATTTCCTCATGGGCAAATCTAAATGTAATATTTCTACTTATGACTAACAGACTCTTATCGTGGACACACAGTACTGTCAATAGAAAAAAATAATTGACGATTTTCTAGATGCAAGCTAGGAGAAAATAAGACTTTTTTTTTAAAAAAAGTCTCTTAATTTCAAACTTTTCTAAGAATTCCTCATGTTTTTGTAAGCTGGTTAAGGAGAGATCTGGATTAAGACCAGTTTTACAAAACCAAACTCAGATTAAGAAGGTTGATGAGAGCAATGTAAAACCACCCCAGTTTGCTCAAAACTTTTATCTGTTTCCCCGTTCAACTCTAAACTTTCGTGGATGAGATAAAATAGAAACTGAATCCAAACAAGCCGGTTTTGCAAAAGCTCCTCAGCTCTGCTCTAAAAATAAGATTAAAGAAATCCTCTAGGCTGCAGGAGATGACTTTATCTTGTTACATTGCAAACCTCATTCCCTTACTTTAAATCTTCTTCTCTCTTACTAAAGATAACTAATAGGGATGCTGAGAACCATTGTATTCTGTTGACATCTTTAAACATAAAGCAAGCTATCAATATCTGGCTTTTGAGGGGTCTCTCTGCTACCGTTCTCAAGTACAAAAGTTTATAGTCATATCATTATGAGAAAGAGGTATTTCTACACATCCTAATGGAATTTACTTTTGTGAATCTTGTTGAGGAACCTGGGACACCAACAACATTACTGTGCTATGATTCGCGCTGGTGTAACACCCCTGACTTCAGCAGAATTACATGTGATTTTCTCTATGCTATCTTAAAGCGCCATTGGGGCAGGGCATGGACAAGAAACAAAATCCTGTGCCTTTTTCAGATCACCTATGCTAAGGAAATACATTCATTAAAATCACATTCTATTACGAAAGAAAATGATGATATGGTGAATTTCCTGGAGCTACATTTGCTTCCCTGTGAGGTAAACTTAGTGTGCCAGGTCTAGACATTTGTCTGGATGTGTCCTGCGTATTGTTTATAAGAATTCTTGTTTTTAAAATAATACCCATGGTTACAGTTTGCATAGAGCTGTCAATAGGCAGGATTCTTGGCAAAGAAGTATCCGGCAGGGAGGGATGAGGCTTTTTTTTTTTTTTCATTTGCCCCCAGTGAGAAAAGTTAATGGAATTACTCTAGATTTGTAAATACCTGAGATCAGATTCTGGCTAAGTATCCCTTCTACAGCTAGAACCTACTGAAAATGCTGACCGACACAATAACTTAATAAGGATCAACTAAAATCATCTAAGTCTCTGAGTGCTTTCCCCGATGATGTTTTTCTTTGCTTTTATTTAGCACTGCGTGATGAGTCCATTTCACTATCTGACACCCTGTGGGCCAAGTGCATCCCTGTTGTAACGAGATCTCTCATATTTAGAGAATTACTTTGGGATGAATGTGGTCTCTTGTGTTTGCACTAAGTATAATACAGACACTAAACTGTGGATTATCATTTCCTAGTGGGAGATCTGTGTCTTGTGATGAGATTAAGAAGGATGCAGCTGTGAATGGGACCAGTTTGGCTAAGCTGGCCTAAAAATTTCGCTAGAGTAACTTTGGGTTGTGGAAAACTATGTGCTATGTTCAAGAATAAGCTCCCACATAAAATCCTTGCAAAGCATGTGCAAAGCTCCTTTGTGGTAAAACAGAGCTGTTTTGACTAGCCATATATGTTTCCTGTGTAAATCCGCCACATCCTGGTCTATAGCTCACTTGCATATCAAGTTTTCATGTGAGTCAGATTCCCAAGGCATCTTTGCAGAATAATAAAGTCATACATGACCATGTAAACGATACCCCTGAAAAAAGCCCCTTAGTCTTCTTTTCAAAGTTATTTCCAAAACCAGATTTACACATTCCAGTTTCAAAAGCTGCTCAGATAATTGCCAAAACAAGAGCGCTCCATTACACTCATCTCTAATTAGTAAAATCTGACTTTTGTCTTCCTGTGACAATAGCTTTGTGTGTCTCTGAGAAAAGGGGAGATTTATAGGATACTGGAGATATTTATTTTGAGATGGCATTTTTTCATCATTTAATATAACTAAATTAAAGGCAGTATTTCTGTTCATTTAAATTGTAATTTGTGCATTCCTTTTATCATTACAATCCCCGAGAATGTGGAAGATACAAAATCAGTATAACACATTAGCAATAGATAATACAGTCTAAATAAACATAATAAGCTTTCCTATATGTCTCTAGACCAAACCTTATCTAAAAATACCCTAATGAAGCTGAACCATCCAATTACTTGTTTCTTGGAGGAACCCCTTATTAATGACATTGCAGTGAGGGAAAAACATTAATTATTGGACACAGTGGGATCTTTTACATTCTGTCTAGTCTGGACAGCACCAATTAATACAACAATAATTATCAGCTGCCATGGCAGGTTGGCTGAGCAGAGCTCCTATCTGCTGATTGGGTGGGGAATGTGGGACAGCTTTCAGGCTGTGCAGATTTCGCAGACTTAGACCTCTTTTATTTTTTGCACTGCTATGCGAAAACCGAATCCTACAGATATTAAAGCAGGTGGATTACTCTGTTGAGGCAGGGGCCGCCCCTAGGAGAAGGAAAGCACAGGTGCCATCATGCGAGAAATGCCGTTTTCTCCTTCATCTCCCGCCCACCCGCCGCCTGACTTTCTGTCGTTCGAGATTTAACGTGATGGCTCTTCCGATAAGGTGAGGATGACGGTGCAGGCTTTTAAAGTTGTCCGTTTGCTCGCTCCCTTGTCCTCTCTCAGGTGATCCTAAAATGACAGTTTACAAATGCAGAAGCAAACGTTGACATGATTTATCGCTGGCGCCGTTGCGACAGTCTTGAAAGCCGAATACCAGTTCTCGGTCAAATTCAACCTGAGGCAAACACCCAGTACGGGAAACTTCAGCTCGAAAGGTTAAAGTCTGCAAAAGTTATAAGCGAGTGACTAGGGGGGGGAACAATGGAAAGTGTTAGACAACCTGAATAACAGGCGTTACTACTCCACTGCCTATAATAATAATAATTCACCTTTTATCCATTGAAGATAAAAGGACACAATGTGGGAAAATTAAGCTGTATAGACATCTTGGGGATATCTCATCTGAGATCACACACCACTTCTTTCTTGTGGTTATCATGATTTTATCAGAGCCACTTTGAAGTCTATATAGCCTTATATCTCAGTTATCTACATTTCATCCTGTATGTATTTATTGCAGATGGGCCTAAGCTGCTAAATTCAGATCCAAATCCAGATTCTGATTTTGAACTCCCTAAGGTCCGTAGCTAGCTTCAAGCTAGGGCTTTGGTTTGGAATCATCTCTATTTATGGGTAAGAAAAAGGGGTTTAATATATGCTCTCCCAGAGTGCACAGCTCTATATACGTGCACACCGAGTTACTCTCACTCACGCGTAGATCTAGGAAAAACAGAACATAGCTATGTAATTAAAAGCTGCCTACACTGTTATTCGTATTTTAAAGAAGGATGAATTTATAAATGAGCCTTAGTTTTGACATTTCGTGATTTCTGAGTGCTTTCCTTTACAACCCTAACAAGTTTTTAACCATGCTTGAACAGCTGGAGCTCCAGCACAGAGACAGACACCCTCAGCTCTCCCGTGCATCCAGGTAAAAACTACAGACAAGCAGTGTATTTTACAAATCTTTGTGCACTGGAGTCTGTTTTCCTGTGTTACCTGTAGCCTTGACTCCAGCAGCAAGCAAACGATGACACAGACGTAAATAGGGTTATAGAAAAACAGACTGCCACTTCATTTAAAACTCAAGAGGAATTCCCAAGGGGAACGAGTGTCCCGTTCACAGGGAGGGAACACCAACCAGCTACACCAGGAACAAACTTCCCTTGTTCTGAGACAAGGCTGTGTAGGATAAGCAAGCCCTCTGTGTCCGAAGGGGACCAGAAACGCTTCTACCTTTTGCATAATGCTGATGTGCTAATTAGGGCACTGATATCCTCAGAGGGCAAGCTCAAATCTGATGATATGTACAAAACACACACTCTCCTCTCTCTCTCACACACACACGCAGAGGCAAAGCATAATCAGAGGGACAGTGAAAGCAGAAATCAAGAAAAACAACTGCAGAAATAGTGTAAAAAAATGCACGTCCCAGAGATCAGGTGGCATTCCTTTGTCAGCAAGCTGGCTGGTTATACCGAGTCACTCTGCCATTACCATTTGCTTAGCGGCTCTCAGCATGCTGTGTATCCAGACTTGCTCTGTCTTTTTGTCCTTATTCATATGATCACTTGATTAAACTATAACATATTAATCACACAATCACTTTACAGTGGTATGGGTATATTGTCAGTGACAGTCTTTCCCTGTTGTTTTGCGATTTGAAGTATTTGATACTAACATCTCTTTCTCCCACTCTATCACCTGGGCTTCCTAAACCTAACGAGGTGATAAAATGCTCTCCACTAGGGATAATCCATTTTCCCAATATAACTTAATTCCTTAAAGCTTCACATCTGGAAGAGACTTCCAGAAACTACATCTCAGCACCAGGGAGCTGGCATTTCCAGCTCTGAAATACCATTCCTTGAAAATAAAAACCCTTTGTCTGACTAAAGACACATTGTGTCTGGAAACGTTGAGGAAAAGGCATTTCCACAGCAAATGTTTATTTCTGATTATAAATATCCTGCTAAAATTAATGAGTACTAATAAAATGTCAGTGAAACTGGAGAGGCATCATTGTGTGTTAGAACCGAATAGGTATTTCTTCCTTCCATAAAACCCGGAGCTTCTAATTTAGCGTTGTAAATATGATGTAATACTTCTGTCTGCAATAAATTGTAAGAAGGGACAGTTTGTCAGTGATCTTTAAGTCTTGTTGCAACACATTTCATCATCCACAAAACACAGGAATGTCACAGAGAGACAGTCAGTTTATCAGGACATTTTAATAAAAAAAATTCTTCACCGGTAGCATTGCCCCACTGATTGCCCCACAAAGACTCTGCAAAACTTTTCTTGCCGTGCACCATCACCTGTCAGATTACGGAGAGGTAAGTGGCTGAGGGGTCTGACCCTGAAATCCCCTAATTTACCAGCACTCAGGGCACCCCATAATTTGCAGAAGCCAGTCGCTGCCCTAGGGGTAAGACGTGCTGTCAGATCATGGGGAGATGCAGCAGGGGCCAAATCACGGCATGTGCAAATGGAGGTCCACTAATCTAAACCAGTGTGGTGCTCCAGGATTTACAAAAAATCAGCCAATCTGTCTGCACACCTCCCTCTTCCCCACGAAAATGCTATAAGCCAACGCACCTCGAGGTTTTTATTCCATGCCTTGCTTTAATCCATGAAGGATATCACAGTCCAGAGGGGAGAGGGAGGGATGGGGAGGGGAAGGAGGAAGGAAGGGTCACAGGGGGAGCAGAACAAGGGTGGATGAAGGGAGGGAACTCTGTCATACCTCATTTGCTGGTCACAGCGCAGTGGCGGTTGAAAAGGACTAATAGAAGTTATCCCTCAACATATACAGACTGTAAAAACCACAGAAAGAGTGTGTCAGTGCCACTGTTTAGTGGCACCATCACCATGGCATGATACAACACTGTAGGATTTCTTAGTACATATTCTGCCAGCACCATTAACCTACCAAGCCAAGATAACGAAGATAACCCACGTTCACCTATTTTCCTTTGGTCCACAGTTAGAAATGAGACTCTTTGACGGTCCGGAAGCGCTGTTCTGATAAGCATCCGCATTTTTTTAATTCTCTTCCTTTGATCTCCCAAGCAATCCAACCTGTTCCGAAAGATCCCCCTTCAGACCTCTAGCTCCCACACAACTGTTATTTCCAGCAATCCATAAAAAAGGGGGAAAAAAGAGTTCCTACAAGGATTAAGTCAAGAGTGTAATCTAGAAAATAAATGACATCCTAAAGAATTATTTTAAATTCTAGAGGAGAAAGTTTTCATCAAACCTTTTCTAAAAAAAGGAAAATGGACTGATGTAAACATTTTAATGAAAAAAAATCAATTTTTTTGTCTTTTAAAATATATGCAGCGTTTTAATTTTCAGAGTATTTATTTACCTCAGGTACCTAGTAACCTGTCTCATGGCTGACACTGTAGTTCCGTTACTAGTTCTGAAGCAGAGGTAACTGGGAGAGATCAACTTACAGCAAAAACAGACTCTGAGACGGGGATTGAACTGAAGAAATTGGCTTTGCCCAGTTTACCACAACTATTTTTTAAGTCACAAAACACGAAAGGGTTTTTATTCCTTTAAAGAGAAATATTTTCATTAAAGCTGAAATGTACTGAAAAGGCCATCAAATATAATGTTAACTTAATGGGTGACAAAATCTGACTCAAAATTTCTTGAATTTTAGTTGTCTAATTTTAGTAATGAGCCACAGTATAAACAACAGCACCAATTAATTTGTTTACTTTTAAGAAGGCTCACGCTGTACCTAAAAGACTGTTGCTCTATCTAGTTAAACACTCATGCATTAAAATGCTAATAATTAAACTGTTACGACTGACTAATGAACTCTGCCAACTATAAATGATGGTCTTGTTAGATTCACTGCACAGCAAGGCTTCCTTTGTACTGAAAAAGTTAAAGGTTAAAGAGCTCTTGAAAACAGCGAGCAGCATCTAGAAGCAATTACATTTTTTTCCTGGAAACTAATAGTTGTACAATAATGTTTCAATTCGCACTCTGAAAAAAAATAAAAAAATTACTATGAGCTCCATTCATCAGAGCAAATCTGCAGCTTTCTACACCATGGCAGGTTGTTAATTTGGCTTCTGCATCCAGCCTACTCAGCCTATAATCTAGTGTTTTGCAGAACGTTTTATTGATCCTGCTCATGGAAACTAAAAGGGCAAAGACTCAAGCTTGACTTGTGATACCTGTTGAGTAGCACTCACTGCCGTCAGAAAAACACTATGAGATTGAATTTCAAAAGCCTTCTGTGGCAGATTTACTTGGATGTAGTGTTTATTCGCTAGTTGTCCCTGTGCATTGACTTCCAGACAATACAGTCTCTGGTAAGTGAAGGAGACAGAGCTGGAACCCGAACTGTATGCCTGGAAGGAAGCCTGCTTGATTACATCTGTGACCACAGCTATGCTCCTTGACAAATACCACCCGGGTGAGAAGACATGAGATTCCAGTGTGATCACTCAATGAAATTTTAAGTTTCAGAATCAAGACTTCCTTGTGAACCTCACGTTCTGCGAAATTAAATAAAATTCCCTCTTTTGAAAATTACTTTATCTTGGATTAGTCATTATAAAAAGAGTTGCTATGAATCCTAGATGAAATACGACTAGTGGTCAATGAAGCTAATGAGATATAAATGAGCATAGCAATATTTTCCTCTCTATTCTCTCTAAGCATGGGCTTGTTTTCATCGACCGATTTCATATCTAAACATTATTATTAATGTGACTATGCACTGTAGAGAAGTTACTTCAAACTCACAGTAACTACCTGCCTAGTCACATTCAACAAGATCTCTAGATGTGATTTAAGCAAGTGTCTCTGAATGGACTGCAGTCAACAGCTCGGTTCTGACATTGCAGCTGGGCCATGGGAACCATTGGCTTAGGACCAGCAGGCAACAGTTGAGGGTGGTAACTTCTTTGTGGTATCTCTTGTGGTACCTTTCCTTTGTGGTGGGTTTGATAGACAAGTGCTGTTTCATTTGGTCCTCCTAGGGGCAACTGTATACACCGCTGCAGCTGCCTAAGGATATAGCTGGATTTACAGCCTTAATGGATTTTCAACACAAAAATATTTAAGAGATATAAAATAGGTGTTAAAGAAAGGTGCTGTTCTTTATTTGATTTTTTTTGATTAATGTGGTTCAATTGCTCAAATGATCCAACAAGTCACTTTTTAAAGGTGTGCTAAGAACATATGGGTCTGACTCTTAGACAGTCACTTAGATTGATAGCACTGAGCTCCACCAGCAACCTTCTCAAAACCAAGTCTTCCCAAAGGAAAGTATCCTCGCATGAGTGTGATTGCCAGCAGTCCTGATTGGGAGTTACAGAGCTTGCTCTGCTCATGGGCAGTCCTTGGGCCGTAATGTGTGCAGATACAGCAATTGTAGTCATTAGCAAAGCCCTCAACTATCCGTTATGCACATCCTGAGTCACTGCAGCTGCAAGTGCAGGATTCAGATGATGTGTCTGCAAGATGACTATTGCCAAACCTCTTTCTTAGGATGACCATCTCTTCTGAAAGATACTTGTCTTATGATGGGAGTACTAGTCATGAAGATCTGCCTATGACACCTGATTTGCTGGTGTATGTGCTAAAACTATACTCCTAACACTAGCCCAGAAACACACTCTGACACTCTTGCCCTTTCACTGTCTTTCTGCCCATTGAGTTATGTGCTATAAGACAGCAGCTAAAGGCTTCCCTTGACTCTTTTTGTATCGACCATACTTGAATTATTGTGATCTGTGCGTTAGGGAAATACTCAGTCAACTTGATTGCCACTGAAATAACTTTTACTTTTGCAAATGATGGACAATTACTTAGATGTCACTTCAGTAGCTCGTACAGTGAACACACTGGTTGTTTGGAAAAATGATGGAAAGAAACTTTGCAAAATCACCTAAATATGACAAACTGCCTTCAGTGTACCAGAAATTCTCCCCAGCAGCAGATCTATCATACCTCCTGATGGGTCTAGTTTTCTATGCACATTTGCTTTTGCATACTGCTGTGGAGTTATGAATATACAAACATACATATAAATGTATTCCCGGAGATTCAAGAAAGGGCCAGCATGATAGTTCATGAAAAGTGCAATTAATTATGTTTCTCTGCCTCCTTTAGAGGCATGTGCAGACTTTTGCTTGGGGTGCTTACACTGAGGAATGACGTTATACTCTCAGTGTCCATTTCATTTAGAAATAAAGTCCAGCAAAACTATAAAAGAATATTTTGCTTTTAATTTTCTCACTGTTAAGATTTAACCTATATAAATCTCCAACAACAGAACAACATAGCTTTAGAGTATCAGTGCTTCCTTGTGACATAGCGGAAATAATAACAGTAACTATAATCAAAAGGGATAACTGCATACTTTGGGTGATATTAAAAATACCTGTGAGTCTCAGATATTACATTCAAGAAGAGATTCACCATACCCATCAGTGGAGGCAAGCCACCTGCTATTTTTCTTTAAGATAACTATACCAAGAAAAGCTTCTGATTAGGCAAAGAACATCTTAAACTCACTGTCCTGAGCAAGACAACAACTCTAGGAGCCAAACACTCAAATGCTGAACCCTACACAGTCAATACAGGGGCAAAGAAATATATTTACTCTCAACTTCATACAAAAATGAGGACGCTTAGAGACATCCTTGTTTGTACGATGCCTTTAATATATTTAGGATAGGGAACCAGGAAACTGGCTTAGAGAGCTGAGAATACGTGGGATGTCTGAAAGGTCTGGGTAACCCTCTCTTATCTCTTATTTTCATCTCTGCAGGTCTTCCAACACTGTGGTCTGGGACACACAGTATAGTTGACGAACGACTGTAAATAAAAGGTCTTTCCTCAACATGACTGTAGCTGATAGGAGAAGGGAAACAAGCAGAATCAGCATCTTATTGTCATATTTCCAGAACAATGTTGTAAAGTCCAGGGAACGGAGTAATTTGGGTTTGCCTTATTATACAATAGCAGGGTTAAGACAAGCCTCTGAAAGGCAGCTCAGCAAACGGTATCTTTTGAGCACTTTCCTGATCTATAATGCTGGCAATCTGAAATGAACATTAGTGTTGTGAGGACGTCAGTGTGGATATTAAATCAAAAAGGATTCTTTGAATGTTAGAGAAATATATGATACCAAAGTACAAACTCACCAGAACCCATTTGTTTTGAAAATTGACTTGATTGACATTGGGCTTGGTTTTCCCTAGGAGAGAAAGTGGGGAAAAAAGAGCAGAAAGAAGCTTTGACAATAGAAATACATTGTATGAGAGATGAGGTAGTGAAGAAGCAGAGAATACTTGCAGGGAAAACTACTAGTCAAAAATTGCTATCGGAGACCTAGCACGTTGGCACGATGGAGACGAGAAAATACTTCTGGATGCAGATAGCTACAGTATAAAATATATTTCACTCCCTTCTATTGCCCAGCTTCCATAAAGTTCTCTCCTTGTTTTGATGTCTAACATGACAAGAGATATATCAGCTAGGATGTAGTTCATAAAAACAACAACAGTGAAAAGAACCAACTTTTATAGAAAAAAAAAAAAAGAGCATTATAAGTACTAGAGAAAAGTTTTGTGAATTCAGGCTAGCTTTTCACACATTCAGACCACCCCTAAAATAGCAGCTACAGTTCACAGGGGCCAGAGCTACACAAATTCCAGCTCTCCCTATGTGGTAAGTCTAATACTTTCTTTTCTTATGCTTTAAGGACTTCAAATAGGGTTTGTGCATTTGACTCCTTTTATCTCTTTCATAGAGTTCTCTCTGCTTTTAAATCCCTAAGTATCTCTGTCCTCCCCCTGCCATTCCTTAACAGATCCAGGACAGCACAAATAATGCCTCTTGGCTTTGAACACATCATGGCAAATTTCACTGACAGAGGAAAGATGTATGAGCAGTTATCTGGGATAGTTTTACACCAATCCATCTATTGTACGCTATGTTCACAATCTTGGGCTGGAATGAATTTCAGGCAAAGTGCGTCCCTCGCAGACCACTTAAAAACAGAATAGGTTCTGTCTGAGGGCCCAGTCCTATCTGATGTTAAGCACCTTACAGCTTCAGGACCTCGCTGAGAAATATTTCCCTTAAATTTCTCCAGGGCTGCACAGGGTTTTGTCTCTCGACAATGAACAGATGACAGGAAGATGGCAACAGTTTAGGTGCCTAAAATCCTACACGATTCTAGGAAAAAATGACCCCATCTGCATAAAAGGATACCAAGTCAATATGCCAAAAGGAAGAAAGAAATATTTAAAAGGAAGGGAAAAAAACCCAGCTTCTTGAATGATGACCCCACAGGTTTCTCTCTTGCTTCTGCTATCAGGATCTCCATGCAGGTTTTTTTGGGAAGGCAACACATGAAGGGACTCACCTGAATAAAGCTGCATCTGCAGGACTGGGGCTTTTGTAAGGTATTCATGACAGAGGCTTGTATTTCTTCTTCTGTATGGTGCCTGTCATTCTTTTAGCGTGGTACAAAACAAGAACAAATCATTACAATACTAGCATGGAAATCCAGTCATGGCATTTTCTAGGCATTCTGTCTACTCACTGCACTAAGACGTAGGCTATTTGGTGTCTCCGTGGTGCTGTGCTTGCATACTTTGCCATAAATTTTAGCCTTTGGTGGGAAAAGCAATGGTTATAGAAAAACAAGGACTGCCCTGCTATTGTCTTGTAATTCCAAATGCAGGAATTCTGTGTTTGAGCTAAAATTATTTGCATAATTTTAAAGCTTGAATTGTAAAATGTGAAACACCTTCAGTTTATACTGTGAAACATTTGAAAAGCAAAGCAGATTTTTGCAAACATTTTTGTAACAACGTATTTTTAAACATGCAATTCATTAGCAAAGAAAACACAGCTCATGTAATGAGGGATTGCTATAAGTAGATTTAATATATTCTAGCATTTAAATATTATTGTTGATCATAAAAGATTAAATGCCCTTTGGTTTCAATCCTCTTATTAAAAGCAGCAAATTTATTTTTCTTGAGTGTGGCAAGTAAGTTTGAACCAAAATGTAAATGCTTAACAGACTCTGTGCATATGTGCACACAGGCGTGTGATGAAAGGATGGGGCATTTTCCCCAAAGCTTCAGTTTCAACTTACTCATTTGTTATCATTGTTCATTAACTATGTGGTTGACCTAAGATGAGCCTGAAGGATTACAGAATATTTGTCTAACTGTTTAACAGAAGCTTATAAAATAATAGTATTTGTTAAACACCTCAGGTTTCCCTCCCGCCGTCACTGTAATCTGAAAACATGAAAGGGCTGGATGGGATGAAGGCAAACACAGCGATGCTCGGTTGGGTCAGATGTGTCAGTTCAGCTGGGTTTGAATAGGTAACCCAGTCCCCAGTGTAACTACATTAAAGAGAGTTTCTGAGAAACCACTGTCAACTGTCTGATTTCATGCTGATTTGTTTCTGGATGGGAGCTGCTGTTTTTCATTGGGTGGTTGAGTAGCTGGGATAATCAAATTCTTGTCACCTGCAAGCAAGGGTGGAATGAAAAGCATGACTAAATGGGGAGGAAAGCCAGGATAGTGTTTCACCGTCACCTATGTCCTTAAAATACTGCTTACGCTTGCCATTACATTTGCTGTCTGTGTAGTTTCTCATGGGAACACTGATGACTTAAGGCTCACAAAAGCAAAGCCAGCAAAAGCTGTGCAGAGACCAGAGCCCTGACATACCATTACTTTGCTTGATCATCACCAGTTTAGAGTACGCTTCAACATGGGGGGACTGTCTGTCATCCTTCCTTATGCTCAGCAGCCCAAAACCCGGTGATTTTTGATGTGTAGACCTGTTTGGGCAGGAGCAGCCCTGACTCTGGCTCTAAAGTGTTCTTTAGAAGTGCTCCCTTGTGACTTTGCGCTATCTGCGGCTGTCACACGTTAAAGAGAAAGATAACCCAATTTCTACAACCTGATTAAAAAAAGACTCTCATATCTTAAAAGAAAAGAGAGCGTCAAAAATTCAACACTCGAAGTCTGTTAGAACAGGAACGCACCATATGGAAATTATCTCCATTGCTTCTGTTAGGATCTAGCGGATGTGCTCAGGTTAAAAGGCTTGCCTGCTCAGGCTCCTCTGTTTGCACTTTCCCTGTTAGCTGAGCCTGAACACAAACGACTTTTTTCCTGCCATGCTGCAAGATAGTGTTGTACCAGCCTGTAACACGGAGGAGGGAATTCAGAGCCAGTCTCCAGGTTTCCTGCTATGGCAGATCTGGCCTCTTCTTACAGATTTCAACCAGACTGGAAGCCCACGTGTCCTAACCTTGCTCCTTCAGGAGCACAAGTGGACACATCACTGAACTTACTGGTAGGGTCTCCCAGCTAGAAAGACATTTCTGAGAGAGTGGCAAAAGCTGAGACCAAATTCCCAACTTACAGTTTCAGCATAAGCTTTGAAAGACATTCTTACGGATCTTATCTGTGTTGGCACTGAACTCAAAATTTACCAAACCTGGCTGACATAAGAGGACAGCACAGGACATGTTTTTGCCCAGAAATAGACTTTTAGACCTTCTTGAATACAATTCTTTGGTAGTTGAGCGTTCCTTGCTAGTTAAAGAGGTACTTCCTTTCTAAGCCCCTTTATGAGTTTCCAGAAAAAAAATTACTCCTTTAGGCTGATACTTTTGTAGCTTTTGGAAAGTTTGGTAAAAATCCATATGGTTGGTTTTGAGCATGCTTAAAGAATTGTTTCAGATGTTTAACTTGTGCTTGGGTAACTGAAAACAGTTCAAACTTGGCATGTAGTCTCCAGTGAGAAATGTGGGCTTGGATAAGTTGGAAAAAAAATTGGTTCAGAAAGAAAGGAGTTATAAACAAGTGGAAATAGTATGCTTCAGTTATCCAGATGTATGCCAGGCAAGCATAGACGTCTGGATATCCACATGCTGAAATAAATGCATCTGTATTTATTTAAATGTGTGATGTAATGTTCATGTGCAAACATCTCAGTAAATGGTAGGCATGTTAATTTTTCCCATCTCACAAAATAAATATAGACAATACATGAGATATACATATATGTACAGCTTAGAAGTGTCTGGCTGACCAACAGAATGACCCCGAGCTCTTGGACGCCAATGAAAAGGCTGTTCCTTAATGTAATGGAATACGGATCAGAGTCCAATGGCCTCCAATCCTGTTCATGTATTAAAAAATAGAAAGGGTAAATACACATGTAAAATGTTAAAAACCTCATCAATCCTTAAAAGTTTCCATTACACTATCTCAGATAATACTCAGTGCCAACTGTGATGAATTAAATGTTTCCACAGCCAGCAAAAGCTGTTCAAAACCCAAAATGTAATATATGATTTTCTTGATTCAGAATTTCAAAACACAACCTTTTAAACAGAGGTTCAATCATCAAATCCACAGGAGAAGTAGCTCTGGGTTTTCTTGCTGAAAATCCAAATTACTTGGGTGCCAAATCTTCATATGCCGAAAACTGGTGTCGCTCCATTGACTTCAGTGGAGCTATGCTGATTTACACCAGCTGCATGGCTGGCCCATAAGTATTTTCAGTTGATCTGGATTATTTTATATATTATATGAATTTTCTTTATGGATTACATGGCAAAACATTTGTTCTCAGCTTCCATAATGTCAGACTATGTGAATTTATTTTAACGTGGGACCATTCGTGTCGTTCTATTATTGCACAACATTTGTGCTCGTAACTTGATTTCACCGCACGTCCTCCCTTCTATGCTCTCAAAAATATCCTAACAGAAGAATTACTGTCACTCTATCTATCCATAGGAAGTTGTATATTGACGCGAAAGAGCGAAGCTGCAGCTACTGTGGGAAACATAGCACTGAATGTCAAGCTGTTGGCCGTGTAAAAATTTCCACCATAACTCTACGGTAAGCGTAGTTCTTTGCATGTAGTTATGTTACTGGGGTTTTAAAGTTAATCATGCATGTTATTATTCATCAGGGAGTTTATGCTGGACACTTTGCTTGGCACTTTGACACAAAGGTAAATAGATTCCACAGATGCCCAGTGGTGAGATAATGAGATTTTATTAAATCTGTGATCTTCCCCTCTTGTAATGTCACTTACTGCAGGTCCCCTTTTCTGTGCAGTATTTTGTTTGCAATAGCTGTCTCCTAAGTACGGTGCACAGGGTTGGGGTTTACGATGGGGTTAGTGAATACACTCAGGCCTTTCATCGCTAAGCCCCTGGGACGTGTGTAGGAAGGTGTGCGGCCACCTCCCCAGAGCCTGTTTGGGGCAGGACACACACCCCACAGCCAGGCTTGGCACAGGGTGGCTGGGGACACAGGTAGGGAGATATCCTCTCCACAGCCCAGGAAAAAGCGATCCATCTTTCCAGCTACACAATCCCATTTAGGGCGCAAGTAAACACAACTTATTTACATTGCATTTATAGAGAATGCATAAAGAATTAATTCCAGTCTAATGTAAGTTCTAATAAATACAGAATCATTACAGAATCCAACAACAGTTTGCTTAAAATGCATCCTACCGCTTTCCCCTGCTTTTTCTCTGATTGCGTATAGCCCCTAACATTCTGGTCCGTAGCACGTGTAGCTTGTGTTAGTCATTTATTAATCCTCAACAAACTATTTGTCTGTTAAATGTTAAAATAAAGTACCTTCAAAGGAAAAGTAACAAACTTGCACAAGTAAGAGACTAGAGACTGTTGGTCCAACTCTCAAAACCCACGAAAGCATCTGATAAAATCCTCCTGAATCCAAATTCAAGTAGTTACAGCCTGAGATTGAGGTATATGGTCTGGTAAATTGGCAGAGCCTGAGAGCAGTTACCAGCACCTGCCCAGATGGTACCTATCTTTGCTTTTATAAGCCCTACTTTCATTTACAGTTTTCTAGAAGAGAAAGTTCAAAGCAGCTACAACTATTTAATATGTGTAGACTTTCCTTTATATGCCAGAGAAATTAATACTGAAGAAATTTCCTCAGTCGTCTTAGTCTGCAAGTGCCATTTAAAAATCCAGCCGGACTATCAGCCCCGTTCCCTTAATGCTTGCAGGCTTTGTGGCAGTAAGTACGTCACATCCCATGAGGCAAGAAGAATCATTGCTCACACGGTGCATGGGGGAAACTGAGGCACGGGGAGGCTGAATGATGCAGCTAAAGCTACGAAGACTTATCTGCGCTTTGCTGTGAGGACAAGCGCCCAGGTCAGCCTGGTTCCCAGGGACTGCTCTTGCCAGCTGGCTGGACTTTCCTCTCCCGGGCTGCAATATCTGCTGGGGCACAAACAACGCGAAGGACAGACTATCTGCCCGCTCTTCCGCTGATGCGTTAAAATAAAGGCAAAGCTTGCGAGGGTTAAAGGCTACGAAACTCTACGTTAAACAGTCCTGCAGTTCCAGCAAGGGTTAAGACGAGCCTGTGACACCGGGAGACACAACGGGACTCTCCTTCTGCGCTACATATGTAGATGGGTATTAAGGACATGCATCTCTCCTCATCTAAAATCATGAATTTTTATGAAGTAAGCCCTGCTTTCCCATAATTCAGTAGGGTGCACTTTGCAGACCCTAAAGTGCTGTCACTACAGAAGGTTTCATTGCTTGCACCTGCTAAAACATTTGAGGTATTTGAGAGGCAGTGAAACACATTTGCTTTTCATTTTATCTGACTTTGAAAATCTTTGAAGTGTTTAATAGTAGTCCAGAAAAGATTTCTGCCTCTTAATCATTTACTTGTAGGGCACATTCTCCACTGGTAGCCTGTCAGGCAGAAAACGAGTTTAGCCCAGTTTTATTAAGTGCCACATGCCGAGTCAGTGTTCATTAAAGGTGTTTTAAGGTTTGAATTATGTAATTTATGAGAAAAAGAAATACAAAATTCCATTGTTTTATTAATGTGCAGCACAGGATATACTGCTAATAACATACTTTTTAAACAGAAGTTTTATTAAAAAAAATGCTTTTATAGGGGGCTACAGATAGGCTTTTAAAAATCTCTTTTTCCCTGTTCAATAAAATTCAAACATTTTAATTCAATCAACATAGATTTGAAAAAAGGAACTATTCTTAACCTCTCCTTTCGGTCACTTTTCTTTACACACATTGTAGACAAAGGAGGGAAATAAAGAAAACATCGGAATCTTTCTTTTTTTTCCTTTTTAATAGAAGTGACAGTATACGGTATTAAAAGCAAGCCAATGCTGAAGCCTGCAGTCAGATGTTAATTCACCCTTTAAACAAAACAAAACCAAAAAAGCAAAGAAATAGTAAAAGAAAAAAGAAAAAGAAACCCTCCACATTATGACCCCAGGAAACACTACTTTCCAGAATTATTTTAAATTGCCCCCCACAGATTCACAGCTAACGGGATATTTTTAATTAGACGAGGGCTTAACTAAATCTTTTGGTAGCCCACTAAACCATTTTTATGGTCCACATTGTTTT
The DNA here is from genome assembly GCF_964199755.1 of Larus michahellis. Taxonomy (NCBI): domain Eukaryota; kingdom Metazoa; phylum Chordata; class Aves; order Charadriiformes; family Laridae; genus Larus; species Larus michahellis. The sequence goes on from NC_133901.1 coordinate 66,248,790, forward strand.
AATATCATAAATAGATTTTCTTAAGCATACGCGAAAAACACAACTTATGAAATACAAGGAGGAGTACAATTGCTTCCCAACCACTGTCTCAGGTTACCTGAGCCCAATCCTGGAGACCCAAGGTAGGCCTGATCCTGCAGCTGGCGCTGGCAGGGAAACTCCCTGTCCCCTCAGATGGAGTGACATCCATCAAGGGCTCTCCTTACCCCCTCTCCATGGCAAAACTCCCACCAGCATCCCACAGTTTTGCTTAAAAAAGGGATTGTGTGAGGCCTGAGGAACCAAGACCAGTTGAGTTTAATATGAACTTTTATTGTCATGGGAAAGTCTTAGTTATCCAAACTTATACCAAACTGGAATTCATTAACCCCTTCAAGGCAGGCCAGGCTGCAGTTCCTGCACTGGCGGGTTTGTTTTGTTTTCTTCTGTTTCATTTATTTTGTTAGTTTGTTATTTATTTTGATGCTCTGACAAGTCCTGGGAACAGAGAAACACTGATGCTTTGGGGTGGACATGCCGTGTCTGTGAGGCTGAGCTGCTGGATAGACCAGGTTGTGCAAAACAGAAAGCGGTGGTGCTACCGAAAAGCGTAAGAAAACATAAACATTGCAGATACAAAGCAAGTCACTAATTTTGGAGTCCCATGCGACTAATCCTGCTCATACTTTGGTGATGTCGTGATCATGTGGACTCTTACCACAGTGTATGGAGAGGGAGGGATTAGTATCAGACCTTTGAGATCTGGCTGTTTCCAGCAAGCGAGCTCTGCACGAACCTCGTACGCAGCTGATGTTAACGGAGTGATGCCCTACGCAAGGGACACTGAGAATCATTAATTGCCAAAAGGTTGCAAAAGATGAAGTTGCTGACAACGATCTATTGGTCATAACAAATCATGCAGAGAATACAGATGTGGTAGCAAAACATCTTGAACAGAAATAGGAATTATACTTGAGCACAACTATTAATTTTTAAATTTTAGTTAAGAAGAGGGGAAAACTCATAACTATATTAAGAATTTGTTCATTTGATCCAGAGTAACATTTTTAATGAATTCTCTGTAAGCATGAGCCAAGAACTGTTAAAAAACCTTGCCCTGGAGAAAATGCACTTTAAAAACCTGTTTGCTCTGAACGAAACATTATTTTTACAGTGAGTCCTCATTTTATGGCAGACACGTGCTTGTAAAGGTTGCCATTGTTTGTGTGGAAAGTGGGAGGAAAAAAAAACCAAACCAACCAAGGGGAAAAATAGTCAGATGCTTTACCTTAGAGCATCCTAGGTGTTTTTTAGATGGCTTCCCCAGCCCTGGCTCCAGTAAGGAGTCACTGGCACAAGCAGCCTCGCAGACAGCAGTCAGCATGTACCTAAGGACCTCAGGCTGCAGCACTTGGGCAATTTGGGGGACAGAGCAGGGCATCAACTTTTGCTCCAGCTCTTAATTACAGCTTTCAGAGATGACCTTTTTAATCTCTGAGGCAGGCTGCTTTTGGGAGGAGGGAAATGCGGCGAGGTGGTAGTTGCACTGCCGTCGCTTACTGCAACGTGCTGGGGATGTGGGGGTGGAGAAAGGAAGACAGAGTCTGCTGCTGCTTCTTGTGAGACTTGCAGAGCCGTCTACGTGCTGTGTCCATGTTCACACCTGCTTGGAAAGGATCCTTCCCTTGGGCACATATGTAGGGAGCAGAAGACTTATCTACTGGGCACCTCACCTCATCCCAAGAAGATGGGAGTACGCCTTACCTCTCTGAAGTGGTAAGGAGAGGGTGTTTTTAATTCAAGTGGAGGAACTAGCTGCTTCAGTTTTATTGCAGAATCATGCTAGTAATACATCCAGATTACTGAAGCTCACAGTAAGGAAGTCAATTTATAATGACTTTGCCATTGTCCCGTTGCTAATGTGCCACATTTGATTCTCCTCAGCTGGCTTTGAAAGGTCTCTTTGAGGAAGGAGGAGATAGCACCCTTGCTTATGAAAAAGGCAAATTATACCCAGGGGCAACATCGCTGCACAACAGGAAAAGGCCAGCCTCCTCCCAGGAGACATGGCCCCAAATTAAATGCAAGTAATTTCCTGACTAACCTGTGATTTCTATCTGGTTGTGGCTTCTGGCATACAGCTAAGTCTCCGGTTCTGCTGTTCTGTTCAGCAGGTCTCACATGTGCTTTCACTTTCATTTCCAAACTTTAATACAGAACAGCCCATCCACAACCTGCTGCTGAGGCAGCGGAGGCCATAGACGCTGGCTCTGGGTTGTGCAGCCATGGGCAGGAGGAAGGACTGTCTGCTTGGGAGGGCAACCCACGAGAGAGATCCCTTAGCCACCATGGCAGTGGGCTGGCAGAGGAGGCAGGAGTGGAAGAAGAGCGACATGCTCCTGCAAATGGTTCCTCTTCATCCCATATCCCACCCAACAGGGTTTTGGATCTGGCTGCTCCCTTCCCTCTCACCAACCTAAAAGTGATGGAGCTACCATAGGCATTGGGCTGGAAGAACCTATGCCAGTAACCTTCTTCTCTACAGTGGGCATGCCTCCATAGAGAAAATCACTGGTATTACGCCCAAGCGACTTTTTTACAGCGTCAACAAAGGATTCAGTGACAGATTGGAAGGGTGAAAGCCCCTTAACTGTCCTGTGGCTGGCCAGGGATTGCCTAGGGAGGAGATGCCTTGGGAAGGGGTTTAGTGGTAGTGGGCTCCACGGAACATGTGATGCAAGGAGAGAGCCTTCGAGAATAACATAAATTACATTCAGTCTTTCTGTGGTTACTTCTAGGAGAAAACACTGCCTTGAAGGAAGGAACAGGAGACACAGCAGCCTGCAAGCTCTGCTGGTCAAGCGATGACAGATTTACTTTACTGAAAGTTCTCTACCATGATTTATCCCCAATACCTGCCTCCTTCTTGTACTTTTACGGCATTTGGGGATAATTACTATGGATACTGTAGCACTTTTGCATTGAGAACTATCTGTTCAGTAGATCACCTGCATGTGGGCTACAGACACGTACGTGGAATTAGGATGAATCAAGTTGCTTACCCTCTTTTAAGAAATCAGTATGGTGGTTGAAAAGTCCATGATAATAAAGGCAGGGACATGCCGGAAGCATCTCTAGAAACTATCTAAGGTTTAAGGTAATGTGTGTGTATATGGCAAAACAAGGCAACAGCTCCCTTACTGCTCCTTGATATCAGCAAAGATGGTAAGTTATCACACATTGAATTACTTTTTCTTAATTAATAAAGACTTTAAGGAATTATAGACTCAAAAAACATTAGATTAGCTTTAATATTTTACTCAGGTCAAGCTAGAGAAAGAAGCAACAACAGCCTTTTAACACTTAAGGCCCAGGGTAAAGTAATTTTTTATGCTGGTATTACGATTTCATTTGTGAGTACTGTTTTGTTCATTTTTTAAACCTAAATAGTTAATCTCTAGTGTGTCTTCAGCCATATCAGCAAAAGTCTTCCTTCCACTGGTAATGCTAGAATTTTTACTGGTGTGAGTAAATTCATACTGGTCACCACATAAAATAAAGGTTGTAACATAAAGAGACTGTACCATTTTTATTAGGCTGATATAATCAAAATAATAAAACCTGTGTGTGTAAATGATAAGGGATATTAGTGCCATGTTGTTGAGAAATTGGCACAGGAACAGCAGCGAATGAAATACATCTGGGAATAAGAACCTAATTCCTATAGTAAATAATAGGTTGCACAAATTTAATCAGTTGGAGAACTATTACATGCGTAAGTAGATATTCTGTGTGTGGGGAAACTTAGATTTGATGCACAGGACTTAAATGGTCTGTCTGCTCTGGATTTTTTTGTGAAAATGCCTATTTGTTTCAAGTCAAGATGGTTTTCAGGTTGGGGGATTCATTTTAATTTCTGAAATAACTGGCCTATATCAAAAAGCACAGATTCTGATTTGGATTTTGACTTGCTGCTCTTCAGAGTACAGGAGGTTTCCTTCTGGGCATCTCTACCTTAACCTAAATGAAACCCAAAGTCCAAGTAGAAACAGAGGTAATGCTGCCAATTTCATCCTCATTTCTGATTAAAACCATGTGAGAAATGATAAGTTTAGGCAAGGTTTCTTCATGAGATTAAAAATAGATACCAGCCTGGTAAAAATGTTCAGAAATATTTTAATGCCCCCAGGTAGTTCTTTTTGTTCACAAGAAAACCAAACAGTAAATTGGGTTTTCGTAGGAAACTTTTGCAAAGAGCATTTTCCCATTAATTTTGTGGGGAACATGCCTCAGGTTTTTCAGTGATTGCTAATGCTTTTGCTACAAAAAAGTTTTAGTATGTTACAAGACATATGTAGCTTGAGAGATATATATATATAAAACCTCTTGACAAAAGAAAATATTTTTTCTTAGCTTTTTTTTGATTCTTGGACTTAAACTTTGGCTTGGGTGAACGATTTTTTTTGGTGAAATCTCCCTGTTTACAATAGGAATACTAGATGTTTCATTTTCCTGAGCATTGCTTCTGAGGAATTACCATAGCATTGTATTTACAAGATACCCTGAACTGTCAGTTTCCTTGAAACACAATGTATTTAATACAAAGCCATTAAGCCTTGTAAAACTGTCAAAAATGTAAATGACACTTGTAATAAAACCTTGTCGTGTGACCGGCTCTAGCTAATCAGGGTTGATGATATCACTGCAGCTGATCACGGCTGGTGCTATGTACATTTCGACAGCTTTATGACCTGCATGGATTTGTGTTATTAAAATTGTACAGTTTTGTAAGGAATTTGGGATTTAATAAAGCAGCAGAGAAACTACAAAAGGGACAATATATCCCACTAAAAGTGAGCCAGGCTTTAAAAAAATAATATAAACAGATATGGTGCACGAGCATGCACGTGTGTGTGTGTGTGTGTGTGTGCATGTGAATAGGGAAACCAGGAGAGGTTCTCCTTTCCCAACTCGCGCCGGGTTCGGGCTGCTCGTATAAACCACTTTTATGTATTTATAGCTCGGCAAATACCTTGCATCTGCGAGACCATAAAACAAATTACAATGTATCCAATTGCTTCAAGGTGGCGAATTGTGCTTAAACTTAATGACTTGTACAGATTATAGGAGAAAGAGCATTACCTGTTTAATGTCTTTTTTAATAAGTAATTCCCAAACAAGTATAGTAAATGGGAGGCCGAGGTTTTGTTTTGGTTTGTTTCTTTTTCTTGTTCTTCAATTTTTTTTTTTATTTATTTTCCCCCTGGAGTTTTAAGCCGTGCGGGCCTTCGCCCTTGCGAACACAAGGTAACGTGACGTTTTATTTATTTTGCAATACTTGGAACTGCTCCCCAGAGTACAAACATGTCAGAAAAGGAGAGACGAGGATACATATTCTCCCAATAATCTATAAATTCAACCTAATGGGGCAGATACCAGAAAAATGTGTTGGATTGAAGGCGCGTAAATCACCCCTGGTTTCCTGGCATGAGCTGGCACTGTGTGCCTTATATTTCAGCCAAATTATTCCATTTGTTTCTGAAGATATTTTAATCCCTCGTGACCTCAAACTTCCCGTGAACCAGGGCCCGAACAAAAGGCCGCCCACTGTCTTTGCAGTAAATCTGTTGTCTCCCTTCTAGGCCCGCAACCTGGGATCATAGATCACCCCTGCACCGCATCTTGCTTCAATTTACTCAATTAACTCCAAGTAAAGCACTTGTAAGTTCGCAGATGTTGCTTTATTATCAAGGCCTAAAACGTACACGAGGGTTCAGGAGCCCGAGGTTACGGGAAGGTTGTGTGAGGGGGAGGGAGGGCGGCGCAAGGCACAGGCCTCCCAGCCGCTTCCTCAGGGCGGGCGGCCCCGGGCCCTGCGCCCCGCGCCCCGGCCGCCTCCCCACCGCCCTCGCAGCCACCTCGCCCTCGCGGATCGGGGGCTATCTGTTGTTATCTGGCAAAAAAAGATAGGGTATTCCACCTCAAGAGGGGGTAACGTCGCGATTAACAGATGTTTAATTGGGCCATTCGTCAAAGGAAGAACCTGCCTCAGAGTCAGCGAGGCTAGGTAAATTATTTCCAACCCTGCAGGTGTTGGACTGGCAGCTCTATTACTCTTCTGGAAACGGGCTTTAGAAGATTTTTATATGAAAAGATAATTTATTTCTATGAGGTATTATATTGTGCCTTTATTTCTGCAATGCGCTTTCAGGTTTGGGTCCGGTCCTCCTTTATCTTGAGTGTTGGAATGAACTGGGGAGGGACAGGAGAAAAACCAGTCGCCCTCTCACCACATCACAGAGTCATTGAATCATAGAATGATTTAGGTTGGAAGGGACCTTAAAGCTCATCTCGTTCCAAACCCCTGCCCTGGGCAGGGACACCTCCCACCAGCCCAGGTTGCTCCAAGCCCTGTCCAGCCTGGCCTTGAACCCCTCCAGGGATGGGGCAGCCACAGCTTCTCTGGGCAACCTGGGCCAGGGGCTCACCACCCTCAGAGTGAAAAATTTCTTCCTAATATCTAATCTAAGTCTACCCTCTTCCAGTTTGAAGCCATTACCCCTCATCTTATCACTACAAGCCCTTGTTAAAAGTCCCTCTCCATCTTTCTTGTAGGCCCCCTTCAGATACTGGAAAGATGCAATAAGGTCTCTCTGGAGCCTTCTCTTCTCCAGGCTGACCAACCCCAACTTTCTTATCCTATTTTCATAGGAAAGGTGCTCTCTTGTGTCACATTATTTAATAAGTTCTCAGCAGCTCATAGGTGTGAGGTAGAGAACATACATGTGAGAAAAACTTACAAAAATTAACCAATACACCCAAACCCCAGGGTGTGATGCTGGCCCAGGTGGCACAGAGGCAGGGGGGCTTGGGTGCGGTGGGTGCATGGCCAGCATGGGGTCATGAGCCTCCTGACATTTCACTGTCTGCTGGGCTGAGGTTATGATCTGGATTCATATCTGGTTAAATCTGAATTTTTTATTTTCGGTTCATGTGTTTTCCCCTCCTTTTAAGCTTCCACTTTGATTCTTAAGTTCAAATGAGCCCTAACTCTCAATCAAAAAAATTCTGGAAAGTACAAAAGGTTTCAGGTGAAAACCACATTAAAAAGGGTAGGTTTTCAGTGACTTTGCAGCAGAGTTATAGATCTGTTGGATTTTCTTAGGGACAAGGTGCAGGTTCATTTAAAAGTCCTGAAGATTTAGAAATTATTTTTAGCAAATATTAGGCCCAACCTTTAGCAGGGATGAGTTGCCAGAGGTCCATTTACTTCATGGAAACTCCATCTGTTTACATCAGCTGACAATTTGACCTGGAAACTGAACCTCAACACATCATGAAATCAGTTACCAAGTGAGTTCAGTGTCATTGCAGATTTCACAGCAACTTTCATTCAGGTGTAATTATAAACTGTTTTTCAGGCAAGCTCGACTTAATAATGACTTAGCCTTCATTCATTCTCCTCTTCACTGCCTAACTAATTTAAGGTGCTTTTGTGATGGTTAAAAAAATATCTACCTGTAATTTCTGTGGACAGTTTTCTTCCAGCTGCAGCTTTTTCCTGTCAGTTTACAATTGTTGCAGCAGAGGAAAAGTCTTTGGAGCCGCTGCTTTCTGCAGCGCATAGGAGAGTGAGGAGATTCCTGAGCAGCCTCTCCAACTTTTTCGTTAATCTCCATGAAACAGTGACAATCTAAAATAGGCCTTTTCCCTTGGGCAAATTTCTTCCATGGGACATGGCAAGAATTACTGGCAGCACTCTGGAAAATTGTCCAGAATATCCTAAGCCTATATTACACCTAAACTGGGAAGAAGATAGGGCTTTTTGTGTGCAGCAAAACGCTTGCTATGAAAGGAGTAACAACACCGACAGCTATCGGGCTTTACCTTGCCTGTAGTCTAGCTCCGTGATCACAAGGCAGTTTGTAGCATATTTCATGGTAATACCTTTTGTGATCTCTATGCCACTTACAAGTATCTGAGATAAGACCAGATCTCTGGAGCAGCAAGAACGGAAAAGAAAAACAAACCTGTATTCCTGGATATCTTTCGCCCTTTATGGCATTCAGCCTATGTGCAATATGTTGATATTTTTACAGTTTTTTAGCTTTGCTCGCATCTTTATCAGGCTCTATTGTGCTTAAAAGGTTTTGGCATATGAAGTCCTTTCTAGTGGTGACAGTAATTGAGCAGACTGGAATGAGTTAAGTGAGGTCCAATTCTGTCGGTTTCTCCTGCATCATCTACACTGAAGCTTGGGTTTGATAGCAAGCCAAATTTTTAGTCCTGAGTTTTCAGTATCTGTAACGCTTTAAACAGAGAAGCCAAACTAAATCTCAGGGGAGTCACATGGCTCACAAATGTGGATGCAAATGGGTTCATATAGTTGTGCAATATTTTGTGTGTGAAAGTTTCTCAAACTCTTCTTGGCTTTTAACTTTCATAAGAGAGTCTTTAATTACTCTTTGAATATGCCATTACATTTCTTTTTTTACTCACAGCATTTTTTTTAAATAGTGGTCTGTTTTGTTTCTATATATAATGGAAGTTAATAAAATATGTGCCAGAAGCCAAAAATATGATGAGCTATAAGGCATACTCCAGACTGTAAGGAAAAAGAAGAAAGATCTGGCCTGCAATTCCACAGCCTATCAGTATTTCTCCTTAGAATAGATATTACTTTTGGTCTGTTTCCCCCAAAATGTCTGGCCTGAATCTAAATAATTCTCCCCCTTCCTAAATCCGTAGCTCACCAATTTGTGCTCATTTAAAGTCTGTCGCGTGTGCCAAAAACTGGCTATCATTTAAGTCCAAAGTCTAATTCTGAACTAGAGGTTCTCCCTGTCTTTTCCTTAGACAGTGTCATCAGCGTATGTAGGTTGGATCAGATCTGCTGAATTAAGATAGCTGGGGAAGGAATCTCATCAACAAGATACAGATCCATAAATTTGTACAGTTTTATTGCTGCAGTAGGAAGGAGCAGGTCTATGAAAGCATCAGCTTGCTGTTCCTGCGTCTCTGAGTGGTCACTTGCGCCCAGGCTCATTCCCCCTCACTTTAGACCCTTAACTTAAGCACCTGTGTTAAGAAACTGGTAGCCTGGTTCCTGCAGGCAAGGCACAGAGATAGAAATCTTACCTGAGCTGCCTCCCTGTCTCCACTCCATAGAGGGAGCTTGGTGATGGGATTCCTGAGGTGCTGGGATCTGGTTTATGAACATTGACTGTTTGTCATAGGAAATAAATTTGTCCATCAATCACCCTATTGGACTGAGTATCCCAGAAACAGTTGGAACTTGACTTTTAAGCAGTTCTGCACCTCACTGCTTCTACGCATTTGGCATAACTAACTCATCTCAACCGCACTGAATGTTTTGTCTGATACTCTGCTGTCTGGAGATGGTTAGCAGGCTCTCAGGAGCACAAGACCCAGTCACAGCAGTTATCATATATACGGGTATATTTGGGACAAATGTCTGATCTTCACCTCCCTGCCAAACTCAGCTGAATACGTTCACAGATGATTAGGCCATCTCTGCTGCTTTTGGTAGGGACATGCCATTAGCAAGTGAATTGACCACTGTGTCTTTACAAAAACGTGCAAGTGGCACTAATGGTTCTTCATACAAAAAAGGTATAAAGTCTCTTCAGCAAGCAACGTAACTTGAACCTGCTGCTCTCCTGCCTATACTCCTATCTTTTAATAGAAAGAATACCTTCTGACTTAGAGTCCATGTTGCAGTGGATACAACTTATGGAGGGGTTGCCGAGCTCATCTAACACTTTGCTGTTGCTGAAATGGTGAATGCTTGCTCTTCCCCTTTCTTCCCTGCTCTTCTGTCTTCCATTGCACGCCCAGCCTGATGAGTCTCCCCATCCTGCACTAGGCTTTTTCAGGCCTTTGATGACCTCATGCAACCTGCTAACCTGTCAGAAAGACCAGCAAGGCTGGAGCAGCACAATATACATGGAGGAGCTTGGAGCCAGGAGCAGGCAAGGCCAAGGCAGAGATGGGACTTCCCTGTTCAGTGATAGTGAACTGAGACATTGGCTACTTCACTGGCAGACATACCTAAGTCACTGCTAAACGAGATGACTTTGGGGTTTGCTAGCCAAGTAGCTCCATGTGAATTAAGTGTCTGTGCTGTCACCCAGCAGCTGGCATGTGAGAAGCTATCTTTGCTCACCTCCTTTCTATCAATACACCAGCTGCCAGCTATTGATAAGCTGCTACCAAAACCTGTTAGCTAAAACCTTATTTGGGTGTAACTATTCCAGCTCCAGCTACTGTGATGTTGGTGCTGGTTTTGACAACTTACAATCAGGACACTTGACTTCAAAGGGAGATGGGACAGCTCTCAGCCTGTAAAACACAGAAGCATCATCTTGAGTGTGGCAAGGTCTGTGGGGAAGCAGTATCCTCTACTGCTGAAAAAACAGCAACACCTACAAGGCATGTAGCCCTCCTTCACGTTTCTATCATGACATTCTTCACAATCTTCAGAGTCCAGGAATGCTGGGTGGAAAGAGTTCATGGCTATACCTTGCCATGAACTTCTTTCCAAACTCCAGTTTGGAAACTCTTCTGAAATCATCTCCTGCCCATGATGAGGTAGGTCTTGTTATTCTGTTCTGTATTTCTCTGGGACCTTGTACTCACAACCGTGGACAAAATAAAGGTCACTTAGTACCCTGTATTTCAGGTTTGCCAGTTACTTTTATAAAACTGCATTGCACTACAGTAATTAAAAGGCATTTATTTCAACAACCAGTGTGGATGATGCATTCTCAGGCCTTTTATAGAAGGATAGGTAAAGTGTGATGCTGTGAGCTTGTGTGTTGAAAAGTCTGTGTGCTTATTCCAGCTGTGTCTACTGAGCATTCCCAACTATCTTTCCTTGCCTCTCTGGTCCAGTTCTTAAATCTGCTAAAGCAGGCTCTTTGCGCTAGCACTGCTGCTGGGGCCTGAGAACATTTTCAGCTGATTAGACCATTCAGCATTGTTGCACTCTGGTTCTCACCAGCATGTCTTCTTCACTTTGTCCCATATGTTTGGGCTAACCTTCCTTTCCCCTTACAAATCATTCCTCTGTGAACTACTGGCATCTCTACCCACATATTTTTGTATGCACCTCAGTAGGAAATATATGAAATCAGCGTGCCTTAAAGAGCATCGCAAGCAGGTCAAACTTTATATTCCTAATGAAAAGTCTTAACAATGTTGCTTCAGACTCAGCTGCAATTCAGCCTTTCACTTTTTTCCTTCTAAATATGATTTCATTTGGTATCTTAAAAACAAGTTCCAGGAAATTCCATCTGGTCTTGTTGTGAATCATAAGCCTACTGTGTCTCTTCTCTGAATATTGGCTTGGCTTTGCACAAATTTACATAGAAAATGATCAGAATAAAAACTTGCATTGACTTCACTGGAAGAAGTTGAGATTTCTTTTAGTTTGTTGTCGGAATGAGAAGTCAAATGAAAATATTTTGCCAAAATAAAAAAAAATGTTTGGGAAATGTGTGTAGATTGAAATGATAATTAAAATCACAATTTTGTTTCGACAGAATTGAAAGTTTGATTCCAACTTGAAATCTTTCAATAGATTCTTTGATTTCTAAAACAAAATTTCAGAAGATTGTCATCCAGAGGTGGTTTTAACCTGCAGAATGAGTATGTTCATCTTCAAGCTCAGATCCCGCCATTCCATTTCAATCAATCATTGAGGAAAATAACAGAAACTCATGAAACTTTTCGGTATGTAATTTTTTTTTTTCTCAAGAAAAGTAAGAAACGGCTTTCTGCAAATGTAAAGGTCACCCAGCACTCCTGGAAAGCTGGACTGTGCTTGAATACTCAATGATTTTGAAATAAGTTTGTACATTTTTCTCTGTTTGCAGTATCAATAGCACAATGCCCATCAGAGATGTGGACTAGGACAATCCCAGTGAAAGACATTTTGGGTGCCTGTTATTTTTCACCATTGAAAGTCATGAGATCCTGTCAGTTACACTTGAGGCTGTTTTGTTGGCAGTGGTTGGGTTTTCTCTTTTTTTATATAAGCAAATTTGAATAATATGCAGCAAATGGAATGACAGATACAATTTTGAAGGCTAAAAACCTAAAACCTTTAAGCAGTGATTTAAAAGCTAATTATTATGGATATAGCCATTCAACATTCATTTCTTAATATTGTTCCCTCAAGAAATAGTGATTTAGTCAACCAATTATTTTATCTCTTTTAGGGATACTTCCTTAATTGCAAAACAATCTAAAAATATAATCAGCATGCTAAATACATGTGGTATCTTGTTTAGAATGCCATGTTGGAGGAAGAATGCAATTAAACTGTCAAAATGTAATTGTTTCTCATATTTAATTTAAAGAGGCTGATTCACATTTGCTTTTCATATTTAGGAGTTAAAAAACAAAGCAAGCTACTAGTACAACTACTAGTTTTTAATAAAGACAAACATAAGCTCGGAGCATTGACGAAAGCTGCCTCTGTCATGAGATATTGCTATCAAAAGATAGGCAAACATTCACATTTTTTCACTCCTCTCATAACTGCAGTTCAGAATTCAGAGTTTCAATACGTAAGACGATATTTGTAATTTCAGGTGCAGCTCTAACATGGGGTGGTGTGTAAACTGCACACTCTCCATCCGCCCCATTGCCTTTGGAGCCACTGCTCTTCAGAGATGCCTTGCACCCATCACTGTTTTTTCCTTGCCGTTGGAGGAAGTTTGGAGGAAGGAAACCTTGAGCTGGGATCCGTCACATTCAACTGTCCTCCCCACCACTCCTGCTCTGGAGGAAGGGAGATATGCAGACCTGTAGTGACTTCCCCCTTGTATACCTGCACCCAAACTGCCCGCCTGGTGACAGCTAGTCCAGATTTGCCTTTTTAACCATTCCACACTGAGCGACAATGTAAACAACAGAGCACTGCAGTCCTGGGACTGCTGTTTCACAGGATACAAACTTTCATTGTGGTGGAAGGAAATGCTAGACCCATTTAGGCAGGTGCGTTGTCTTCAAAGACAGCTCTGAGCAGAGAATTCTCCTACTTATGCAGATCATACGCCATGATCCCAAAACAACCAGCTTTTTCTTCCAGGTCAGAATAAGTAGGTTTTCCTCCTTTTCTTTTAAACGTCATGTTAGTTCAACAATCTTGTACACCTTTTTTGGTAGCAAACGACTTCTTAAAAGTTGTATAACATCCTGTTAAGGAAAATCTTTGAGTGAAAATAATCCAAGTCTGCTGGGCCCATGTCAAGTTGTCAGGAGCTTTTCAATCTCACTTATCTCCTGAGCAAAGATAGAAGCCCGGTGGAATCAGTAGCACTGGGATTTAACTTCAGATCTTAGATGGGGTGGAAGTCTTCTAGTGAGCACCACTCTGAATTTCATTTTGTCGTAGTAAACGCGATATCACAAATTATTCCAACCAACTCACCCCAGCACCTTACACTTGTGTATTGGTGCCTTAAGTGGTATATATTCTGGTGAATAGGCATGAAGTACACATAAAAATGCAAGACAAACAAAAGTCATGGTCGTACATATATTTACAGAAGTGCATGTCTGTTTTGCCTTGGATATGTTATCTAACAGCTTATTTGGGGAATTTTACTGTCATTAAAATGCTCCCATTTAAGTACTGTTTAAGTGAAAATACAGAGTACTGGGGTATTTTGTAATTTTATTGTTTCTTGTGTATTATTTGTATCCTATATAATTATTACTTTACAAACTGAGTGGATTCACTTTTATTTTGCATTATATGTTTTTTCAATTCTGTAACTAGAACAATAAATAGCACTAGTAGATTGTTATCCCATCTATGGCACAGCCTTTAGAGATGGCTGAGATATCAGCAGGTGGGTTTCCCACCTATTTGTTGCCAGCAGAGTAGATCTGCGGGCTTATTCCTACATACAAAGGCAGGATCTAGCAAAAAGATGGTTAAAGACCTGTCTGCTGCTATCTCCCTAACATCTCCCCTTTTCTTTACAGTACCCTCCTTATTTCATAACATGGTCCAACTGCTCGTGAGATGCTATACAGGAAGGGAGAATTCTTGGTGCAAATTGAAGTACTAACAAGGCTCTGGTAAGCAAGAGCTAAGGGGTTTACAGCTATGCCAAACCTGAATGGACATGGATTTACACAAAATTGCAGGCGGCACACCCCTTACTATAGAAAGAATTTTCTGCTGGATATTTTCTACTGTAGTCTTACCCAAAAAAGCCCAAGACACGCAATGTGGAAAAAAATGCCTGCCTACACAGTTCGTGGGAATGGTGCTTTATCACAAAAAGTGCAGGGTGACTTTAGGCCCACAGGAGCTGCCTAGAAATATAGCGATGGGCCTGTATTGGATCTCACTGTAGTTGGCATTTTTTGGTTTGTGTCTGTATTGTTCTGCCCCATCATAAAAAGGAAAATAGATTGTAGAAACCCAGGAGTCTCCGCCAGACTTGACCTATGCTTCCTGCAGGGTTGTGCCTCATCTGTGGTTGCACGGAGGGGTAGAGGAGGTCCAGGCTCCTGGTGGGACTTGGGGTCCAGGGTACATCAGGATGCTGAAAGGCTGCTCTCTCAGCCACTTCCACATCCTTCTCTGCCACATTTACCAGCTAGCAAGCTCCAGGATAAAGAAAAGCAATGTAGCCACCACTTTCCCTTCTCTGCATGCTTCAGACGTGAAATCAGGGCAAGGCTGACCTACGCATCACACGTTTATGTCTGCTACCTCCTAACCAAGGAAGAGCCCTACATTCACAGCCAGAAGTCTGGGAGGGGGGATGCATTTTGATAGCTTGATCCTGCAAATCCTCAAGCCCTGCCCCAGCTCTCAGTGGCTCCACCAAGGCTCCGGTAGATGAAAAACTTCCCGATTATCCATATGCTCCTGCTGCCATCCTCACATGAAAAAACTGATTCGTGTGTGCCAGGCCAGGCCTTCACTCAACTCCGGGAATTTCATACCAGATTTGTATCCCGTAAGAACAGGCATTAGGGTTGCCAGTTTGAAATATGACAAAACCCAGCCGCCTCAGACAAATGGCTGCTACCCACGCTCAGCTTCGTCCGCACATGTGCGGTGCTCAGGATAACAACTGCCAAGTCTATAGTAAAAGAGGCCAGGCAGGAAGCCAGCCACATGGCAACTCTAAATGATATTAATAAGACTTTATAAAAAGTTAAAAGCACAACGTAGCTTTTCAAAGTGTTTCTTCGAGATCTCTACATATGCATAGGTGTTTCATGTCTATGAGATAGAGGCTTGGGGTAAATTTAATGCAGTATACATTTCTGCCTAAGAATTTTGTATTTTTTTTTCCTCCTGAAAGCTGTTGATATAAACTGGGACTCATTAAAAACACCTTGTGTTTTGTTTTTAGAAATCTTGAATTTATGTCATTCCCTGGATCATTAGAAAGTGATGTAGCATCAGCAACTGTTCCGAAAAAGTCCTGTCTTTCAAGGAACAGAATATGCTTGCGGCAGTCAATGGCAATAAAAGGGTGCTTAGCACCTTTCAGGAGATGCTGAGCGTCTCTCCCAGGCCTAAGTCCAGAGATAGCATTCCCAAAGGACAGATACAAGGATATTAAAAAAGACTTTGATCAAAGAAATATTGCTTCTTTCCTCCTTTCACTAAGCAGATGTGCAACGTGTCTTGGGAAAGAAATAGAAAAATTCCTGAGTGATTTATTTGATGAACCTAGTTTTAACCCAGGTTATTGCATGCCTGATACGGTGATGCTGGTTATTAGTTTCCAGTTGAAAATGACCAGATAGAGGACATATTCACTTCATCAATATAATACATTTATTGGTTGTCAAGAGAGTCACATCACACAGATATGTAAATCTGTCACTTTGTCTTAAAAGTGTATTTCTCTATTACAATGTTGCTTGATGTATGTTTTAAGGCAGTAAGGCCTTTTAAATATTAAAAAAAACCAAGACAAGGGGGAAGATTTGTCTATTCAATCACAGGATTTAAGACATTAAAAGCAGATGCATCATTTATAAAAGTAGGATTTTATCAAATGCCGTTGTAAATGAAAGAATCATATCTACCATATGTAGATATGTGAATTAAAGAAACCTTCTTTCTCAGGAAAACTGACAAACTTTTTTGCTAGCATTAAGATGGATTAGTCTGTGAAGCTGGTTACTAGTTGACCACAAATCTCGATTTGCTGTGTCAAAACTAAAAGAGAATAGAGTCTTTGTTTACGTTACATAAAAAAGAAATGCTTTTCATTCTGTTTATATGTCCACTGAAGTAATCCTAGCTTTGAAAAAGAATACATTAAACATTGGAACTAAAGGAACTCAAAGAAGTTTAGTTGTAGTTTAATTCTGTTCTTTACCATTAAAAACTGCAAGAACTACCAATAGCAATAAATATTAAAAATAGCAAGAAACTCACTAATCTGTATTTCTCTCCTCAAAAAGTGCAAAACTGTCTTTTTTGAAATAGGATGGCATTCTATAGTTCAAAACAAAAAATAACACCTAGCATCGTGCCATGTTATGGTACTAATCCTTGACAAGGGTCCAATGCTATGATGGTGGCATGTGTTCTCTAACAACTCTCCCCTCTCTGTGTAGAATAAGACCAGGTTGCTCAAGCACCCTGAAGTACTAATTTTTTTCTGTTGACCCTACCTTTTTGTGATGGGACAGCTAAATATGACACACGGCTCACTTGAGTCGACATGAAACCTGTCAGCGGTTACAGTGAGATTTGTATCAGGCTCTTAGGAAGTAGCTTAAGACAAAGTTTTTGCTGTAAGCCAGAAATGATGTTAAATGAGAACAAATATTATTTATTTTGATCATGCAATAGAAAGTGAGTTCTTGTGTGTGCGTGTTAGCTATCTTAGTACAAGTGCAAAGGAACTGCAGGACTAAATATGAGACTCTATCTGCCAATGAAAAGAAATTCTCACTGTCTTTGACCACACTCTGGGCCTAATTCAGCAGATCTTCTGTATGTAAAACTGCCACTCAACTTAAAAAACTTCTATGTTTGCAGTGACTCTGGAATCTGGTGCTATATAGTCCTAGTTAAAACACATGGTAATTTACCAGCTGTGTGTCCTTGATGAAAAGTATGTTGCTAATACAGAAGAGAATATGGTAATTAATTCATATGCAACCAATTTAAAATAAGGAGAGGTAAGCATGATAGGGGAACTACAAAGCATGTTGGAAGTTGGAAAGGAAATAAAAAGGACATGGCAAACCACATAATTAAGATACAGATTTTTAACTTCATTTGTTGAAGGGCAATAGATACACAGGACTGGAAAGAGGAGACCTTTCTGTCTAGTCTAGGGTGTTCTAACCTAAAACTTTAATGTAATCCATAACAGAGATTTGAACAAGATTAAAAGTGTGGGTCTGAGTTACTGTCTCTCCCCTCCCTGAAATATAGGGTTGTTGATGACCAGGTCTTTGGTTCCAGTTCTCTACTGGAGAATCTCCAGTGAATACTCACCTAAGTCTAACACAACCAGACTTTAGCTCATCAGCTTACATTACAGAGTCGACATTGTAACAACCCACCACTTTGCAAAACATGACTCGTTATCATGGAAAAATAACACTAAGCATAAAAAGCCACCGAGGCTGATCGTAGCCTGAGCAGCTTCCCTGGTGTCCAGTGTGCAGAGTTGGCTGCCTGGACTTCATATTGCTTCTTTAAGCGGCAACTTCAGGAAGGAGGAGGTCATGCTAGGAGAAGCTTCTGTACACTAAATGATAATTCATAGCTAATGCTTCTTAAATACTCCTAAGAAAAACATTAGACTATGAGATTGTGTATGGAAGTGCCTAGTACATCATGATGGGGTTTCCAGGAGAATTTCCGGGTGTGAATTTGGGATGGTGATGTTACACAGATGCGTTGAAGTCAATGGTGAACCTAAACGTAGCGGTGCTGAGACTGCCATGAGGCACAGCAGTTCTGCATGGTGCATGTGCTACATTCATTGCAGAGAACATTACTGACTTCCTTTTAGGATTTTAGAAAGCTCACATTGTTGAGACTGTTTTTTATGTCTGTTTTCCTGTACTCTTGGCTTCAGTTGCGAAGACAGAAGTTTCTGGGCTCAGAACCTATTAAAATGGTCAAAATTCAAGACCTTAAAAACAGAGGTGGGAGAATGGGAGTGTTTTGCTTTTGTTTTAAAAAATTGTTAACAGTGGTTTCTACACTGGAATAAAAATAATTACTGATACTCCCACTTTTTTCACTCAGTTGAACTGCTACTTTCCAGCCAAAACCACCTAAGTCTCTTGATGTTTTAGGTGCAGATGTACTCATATGGACAGGTTTTTCCTGTAGAGATTTCCAGGCATTGCACAGTTTAGCTGCAGGGTCCTGGACGTAGCGGCAGTCACACAATCTCTCCCCCTTCCCAGAAGGGGGAATACATGTTGGGAATTAATTTGGTTTTTGCAGTAATGACACTGGTGGCCCAAGACCGTGCAGTTCCCTGCAGGGCTGCCTCAAAGGAGAGGAAGACGGGGCTCTGCGGGGATGAGGGAGTTCACAGCTACCGAGCAGCCAGCAAAGACTTGTAGATATGACTCAGAATAACACTGACCTTGCCTGCCACCATCCCATCCCCAACTGCACCTGCCTCTCCCTTTCCATCTCATTCACCACCACCGTATCATCTCCCACCTGGCTCCTGCCTTGGTCCTCTCTCCTCTCCCTCCTCCTTCTCCCTCCGAGTGCCCTGGTTTTCCCTTGGCTCCTACCCATACATACACACGTCTGCCTGCATGCACCGAGCATAGTAGTAGTAGTAGCTTTTATTACTCTCAGTTCTTTATTAATGCCACATGTGCTGTTGTAAGGTTAAGTTATTAAGTGATATCCAATAATTGTCTCTGCTCTAAAGTGGACATTTCATTTAACTATACTCATGTGGATCTGTTTCAGTACCATTTATCATGACCACATTTTAAGAAACATTTCAATAGGCCATTTCTCTCTTTCTTTTCTTTAACGTAACTAGACCTAAAAGGTCCCGGTCAAAAATTAAATACAATTACCTTTGGAACAGCATAAGGGAATGTGGGGTTTGCATGTGCTTTGGAAGTTAAAATACATATTTTACCAGGCTATCATCTCAGCTGCAGAGTTAATTTTAGTGTATTTGTGCACTTGCTGGAAATGCTTACATGAAGGCATACAATGACCTGTTTAGTTTGCAGGAGAAAATTATGTCATTTGCAAGCAAGCTTTCAGCTGTGATATTTTATAATTGTTTAGATGAAAACCTGATAATCCTCTACTCCTCCACATAAACGGCAATCCATCTTTAAAACTGTGATAATTCATAAAACCTGCAGCTTAATAAACTAACAAACCCCAGGCCTATGTTATTTTAAGGGAAGTCAATCTTTGATCAGTCAAGCTGAAATGGGTCTGATAAGTGGAGGCCTTACTCACAGGGAGCAGCACTCCAGTTTGTTATTGCTATTTGCTCATCATCCTCAAGTGCAAAATAAGCAGAAGTCTTTCCGAGCTTCTTATCTCTTTTCACTTTCTTCTCTAGATCTCTGTCGCTTTAATCCAGCATGTCTGCTGCTGGTTAACAAGGAAATCCTGTGTCAATTATCGCCAACAACTTCCTGCTGTGAAGCTGTGGGGAATCAAAGCTTTTGAGAGCCTTTTTCACACCAGAGAGTAGTGCAGGGCCTAATTAAATGGCCCTCATATCCTGCAGCCTACTGGTGGCCAAATGATAGAGAGCTAATGAATGATAACTTAATTTTTTTCCAAGAATTGTTTTGATTCTTCCGGTCAGTTGTGCTTATTGAGTTGCAGCTTATTGTTTGTGCTTAAGGCTGAGGAGGGCGTCAAAAGGTAAAACTTGGGAAAGATACCGATCTGCTTGGTTTATTGTGCGCAGAACTTCGATTATATAAATATATATATTGCATATCGGGGAGGATATTTGTTAAAAATTGCTTTGCTGAAATGTGTTGCCCTCTTTCCTTGATATGAATTGCTTTGGTGACTCTTATACACATGTGGGCTGCAAAATTGTCCTATAAATCCCCCTCATAAATGCTATCGCTACAATATTATTTTTACAGAATCACAGAATAAGGTATCTGCCATCGCTCGTGCACAGCTGCCCCAGTTCCCCCTCCTCATTTTTCTTCTCCTTTTTTTTTTTTTTTTTTCTTTCTAAAATCATTCTACCAAGAACTTGATCTCCTGCCCGAACAAAACTGCAGCTCTTGTACGGCTGCTGCTTGAGATTAACTAACCTTATGCTAAAGTTACACATAAAAGAAACACAAATCTCTGCGGCTTTTAAATTTAGACGAGCACCCTGAATCGCCGACTACCTCTGCCCGCACAGTGATGCTGTTCTGTGTGTGCTCAGTCGTCGTGGTCCTGTGCCCGAGCAAGGTTACCAGCAACAAAACAACGTTAGGAATAAATAAAAATACCTGAGCGGATAGCAAGATACTTGCATTTACCCCAATTGTTCATTTCTGAGAGTCCTATCATAGTGCATGTGCATGAGGTGACAGACTTAAAGGTACCATGGGAGCCCTAACTCTGAATTTCCTGACTTTTATGGTTTTACATTACAACTTTAATGTTCCATTAGCATAGTTTTTTGTAGTTAATTTCCTTGGGGAGCTTGGGAGAGTTCAGGTTGGTTTCGCTTGTTTTTTGCCTTTTTTTTGTTTTTTTTTTTGTTTTTTTTTTTTTAAATAAAAGCAAGGGGTTGGAGAAAGATGGTCAAATCCGACCAGCTGCTTTGAAACATTTAAAAGGATTTAATATGAACTTTTTTTTCTAGAGAGTAGCAAATCCAAAATGCCAGCCAGAAGCATGCACACCTGCTTTCAAATACTGAAAAGCTCAGAGTCAGTCCTGCCTCATTCCATACCCAGAACTCTGGATGAGGCTGGCTGACATAAGATCCTATGTTAAGATTTTTTTGGTTGTGTGGGGGTTTTTTGTTTGCTTGGGTTTTTTTGTGCGCGTGTGAGGTTTTTTTTGTGTGGTGTTTTGGTTTTTTTTTATGTAAAAAGGCACGAGCAATCTGCATATGTCTTTTGCCACAGAGCTTATAAGTCTGAAAAGTCTCACTTTAACTGGGCCGTTGGGTTGTGGAAGCAATAACAAGAGGGGAAAGACGGAAAAGAAGCAATCGGCTGTGTCTTTGTATTTCTGTGCGTGAAACTTGAATGGTCACGGTCTGCACTGACTGGAGATGTCTCTGCTCATTTACGGGATGGTTGGACTAGATGACCTTTAAAGATCCCTTCCAACCCAAATTATTCTATGATTCTAACCAAGCTTTCTTCCCTTCACCACATTTAAATTTATTTAAAGTACCAAGCCTGGAAAGTGCCTGGTGCTTCTCTCACATCCAGAGGGCACTTGCATCTAGGGACTTGCAATCTAAGATGAAGACGGGAGTTATGGGGAAGAGAAATTCTGTGGCAATTTGATGTGCTTTAGGTTGCATGGCAGAAAGCTGTTGTTCATCTCAGAAATCAAAATGTTCAGTGAGATATCACGAGATGTTCAGTGAGATATCATCTTAAATAAACCAAGGACCCATCGTGCTCTTCATATCTCAGCCTTTCAAGGTGGAAGGAGGAACTTGGCCGCTGTGGTGCAGAGATGTTCGGCCAGTGCCGGGCAGGAGGAAAAGAGGCAGCAGGGCAGGCAAGCAGGGAAGAGAAGACATTTCAAAGGTGCGCTGCATGCTTTTGCAGTTGGTATTTGTTGGCCGCTTTGATTGTGCTCCCTTGGGTCAGGTGCGTATGTGTTTAAAAAAAATCCTATCCTTTGGACTATTATGAGACATTATGAGTCAGGCGCTGGATTCTTTTTCTAATAACAAATTCAAGAATCTTTTTGGTTTTGTTTTTCTGTGTTTGAGGCTTTTAGTGTCGAAAATTCTAGCTCTGCTGGTTGCAGAGCAAGTTAAACTTCAATAAAACTGGGAAACCTCCCGTAATCACGTGATTCCAGGGGCTGTGGATTCACGAAAAAACCCTGTTTCACTGTGATTAAAGTTATCAAGAGCCAAGCAACAGTTTCCTCCCTTAGATAATGAGTGATAAAGTTGCACTGAGAGTATGGATGAGGCAATCTTTTCTTTCTCTTCTCTTCCTTTTCCTGCTAGTCCTCTGATCCTCAAGTCCTGGCTGCCGTTCTCTAACAAGAGAGCATTGGCTGTGGATTGTATTTTCCCCAGTATAAATGATTCACTTGCATCCCCGCTCTGTCTCCAGCAGCCAGTAGAACTCCTGCCATCAGTTAAAAAAATGCTCCAGGATTTAAGCAGCAGAAGAGGCAAGTTTTAAGGCCCAGAGTCAACAAAACGTCTTAGCAGATGTGTGCTAAGCATCTTAGTGTCCCCTTCCCATCCCTCACTTTTACGTTTAAAATTACAAATGGGCTTATAAGTCTTGCTGAGATGAGGAGTTCAGCCAATATCTCACTGCTCAGGTACTGCCTCCGTTCTTCTTGACATTTGTTGACACAACGAGCATTTATTACCTCACAGAGTGCAAATTTTATTTGCTAGTTTTGGAGTTAATTAAATAGTTTCATAGTTCAGTTAAGGATATTGCCCATATCGCTACACTGACATGCGACATCTCACTGTACAGGTGATGCAATTAATTCTTATGCATATTCTTATATTTTTATGTGGATATATTTTTTTTCCTTCAAATAGGATTTGAAAACACTGAACCACTAATTAGAGTTTGTAGCAGCTTTGAAAGCACTGTTTTTGTGGATTTTTACCCCCCTCGAAACAATGTCTTAAAATATATATTTCCCTTAGCTATTAATAGCGCTAGTGGATATTTGCTAACAGATGACATATAGCGATGAGGCTAAAAGGAAATAGACTTTAAACAGTCGTTCCTCGCTTCCTCCCAAAGTGCCAAAAATGCTTTAGGGTTTACAAACCATGGACCATGTTTTACTTCCAGCTCCAACAGCATAAATTTAATACTCTGCATAAAGCAGAATGTGATCCATACTTTTTAAACTTCCAAATATATTTCTTAATAACAAAACAAATAAATGCACTTTCAAATCCCATGGGGAGCTTTACCTGACAATATAATGGGCTAAACAGCTTCAAGGATTTGATAATAATTCACTACAAGAATATTTCATCTAGTTGTATTTGTTTTTTCTTCCCAGACCTAAACTATTTCTTTTATTAAAAATGACAAAGACCTGATCCTGCTTCCATTTTAAGCATCGCTGCACCAGGTCTGATACAAATTTATTAATTTTTTTTTTTTTTAATCCTGGTCTGCTTCTCAGATGGAAACAGAGAGTATTTGCTTCTATTCACACCATACACCAAACTATGAATATTATTTCAGTTATGATTTCCTATGTGTCTGTACTAAGGAAAGAGTGGAAATAAAGGACAAAACCAATAAAGATTCAAAACCAAAAGCATATGTACGAGAGAGTAATACACAAAACAAAACAGGGGCTGTTAAACAGATGACTCCACTGAAATGTAAAATATTCCACAAGTTTTGGCAACTTTGAAATGTTAGGCTTTCTACATTTCATCTATTAATCATTCGAAGGAACTTTTTTGGTTAGCCAAAAGACAAAGTATTCCCTAACTGCGTTAGTGACTGTGTGCATGTAACTCCAGCCGTAACTACATGGAAAAATATGATGAAAAAACAAGGAAGTGGCAATAAATTAAAAATGATCAGCAACCAATAAGCATTAGGAAAAAATGACAGATTCTTAGGCAAATGGCAATAAACCAGACTATAAAAATCAGGAAACAGACTGGCGGAGTGTCTAGAAAATGTTAAAAATGAAAAAAAGGGACAATTTTGATGGAAAGTTTTCAGACAAAAATTAATTGCTTCACCACTGAAAAGAGTCAAATAATAGAAAGTTAAAAAAAACCAAAACACCCACAAACAAAAACCCCCACAATAGGCAAATCCCTGTAGATCACAAGCAGACAAAACTTCCAACACCAAATAAAACACTGCTCCCACTTAGGCTCCACATTATCACCTTCCTTTGGGAGAGTTCAATAATTGACAGAACCAGTTATTCCAATTAAAAAAAAAAAAAAAAGAAAAAGAATCTGCATATTAAATAACACAGTTGTAGAGTAAACATAAAAGTCAGTACAAGAACAGTAAAAATACCTTTGCTCATAGCAATATGCTATTCATTTAGTTGCCTGGAGAGTATCACTCATGAGTCCTTTAAGTACTGTCACAACAAATCATTGGAAACTGATGAATACACAATCCAGGATCCCAAACAACAAACTATTACAAACTATCTATGTGTGAAAAGACTGCTGGAAATTCCTCTAAGCCTCTGTAAATAGCTTTGAGTGAGGCTGGTTGAGGGCCAGACGCCCACCAGAGGCAAATCCTTCCTGATTTTAGCTTCACTATAGCTGTGCATTTTATACCCAGTAAAGGTTATTCCCTTCTGGAAATGTGGGACCTTAGTTTTCCTCTTTCTGGTTGTGAGACTAAGACAATGACGCCTCTTGGTCCAACCAGCATGTATGAAAAAGGAATAATACTGTAAATATGATGTGAAGTTTTAGAAACTGGATAAAATTTAGTAGTTGTTCCTAGATAACTCTTGTGGAAGCACAGCATCAAAATGAAAAGGTAATCTAAATTGGCCTGGGCAATATGATCTCACCACAAAGTTTGCATTTAAACTTTATGTTCCTCTGTAGAGGCTTATATTTTATGCAGAGCATCTCCAAGAGCACCACAATAGCAGCAGAAGAGCCAATACAGTTATATGTGTATTACAAACACATGGCACTTGCCTGGCTTTCTCCAGCTGGAGATACATCCTGAGGTGTACGGGGCGGAGAGGAGAAAGATATTTGAAATCTTAGAAGAGAACATTTTCACATTTATTTAGGTTTTTCAGAATGTGCTCCGCTTCTCCTGTGCCACGGCAAACTACCTCATCTGTAAACTGGCCATTTAAAGTTATTTAATTTGCATGTAATCATTAATTAAACTATTGAGTGGAAGAGATATTCAGATTATGAACAAACAAACAAAACTGACCTCTAAGTATTCTGTTATCTTAATCGTTTTTGGAATGCTGATGCTTAGTGGATTGAGGTGCCAGGGCCATGGCAGTCAAAATAAAATTGCTAAAGTTGCTACGGAGGAATGGGGGGAAGGATGGCTGAGTGCCAGGGTTGCGTTCGACCCGGTGAAATAGAGATTCATGCTTCTGATCATTAAAAATACTTTCGGAAAATAGATAGGCGCAGGTGAGGGGTTGCTTTCATGGTGAAGGCATGCGGCTGAATAGCGACAACCTCACCCTCACAGTGGGGCTCAATGTACTGAACAGGGCAGAGCTACTCGTTTGATTAATTTAAGGAAAACATGGCCCTTTAAAAGCACTTTCCATCCATAGAAATGAAATTGTTATGTTTGGAGATTTTAGGGCAGGGTGGCTCAACATAAAGTGCTGAAAAATTTGAGGATGGGTTTTTTCCTCTGATTTGCAAGAGATTTCCTTATTAGAATTTGAATTCGAATTGTCCCCCCACCTAATGGATCAGAATAGAGCACAGCTTTCCATACGAGCCTGACTTTCTTTATGTGGTGGAAACTGTAGGAGTACAATGAAATCCCTCATTTTTTTCTCATTCTTCTTTTTAACGAAAAACCAGAAATATAAACATGAGGGTATTTTTAGGAAAGTCTCAGGATTCCGAAAATATGCAGAGCATTTGAACTCACAGCAAAGCAGCGTATCTCAGACTGAGGGTCTTTATGGTTTTCTCCCTTTCTCCTCTCTTTTTTTTTCTTCTCATCTGAAACAAACTGATTATCAAAGCTCGGTCAGTGAGCCTAATGCTTCACAGTGTGTGAGAGCCACTAAACTCAATGGAGACTCTGCTGAGTTCACTGTGAACATCACGTCTTTCTTTCCAGGAATAGTGGTTCCAAATGTCAATAGCTGTTTTAGCCATGTTTGATAGGTAAAGTAATGTCTGAGATGGTGCTTCTCAGACCCTAGCTATAAACGAGGATTACTAACAATTTTTATGCATTTTGTTATAAACTGAGACCAACTGTGAAGTGACACTGACATGTACCAGCAAAAAACCGACAAAAATCAAATACTTTTCTATGCCAATTGTGCACAAAGAGTTGGATCTAAGCATTATTATAACAGAGCCTTTCATGTTGCTATAGGCATGGTTGTGTTTGCATTTTCATAATAAAACCTATTTTCAGGGGGTTTATAACTCGGCTGTAAGAAATTTACTCTGTGCTCCAACTTGGCATAACAAGGTATCAGCCGGAGAGCTGCAGCCCTTGAGCTTTAACGTTCCCGCTCTGCTGCAGGAAGAAAGGGTTTGTTTGTTTGCTGGTAGGTGTTTGATGAAATTCATTCTGCAAAGCCAACGCGGGCACATGTAAGGGATCTGACGATCCCAGATATGGTGGACCAAAGTCTAGTTCCAAATCTCTATCTGTCGGCAGAAGTCCTGCTGAAGAGTAACTAGGGGAACTGCACGTGGAGTTGGGTACCAGGAGGTGTGTGTGTGAGGCACTTTTCTAAAAACCGAGCCCAAACCCGCCCTTTGGTGTTCATTCCTTCACAGTGAGAAATCACTTGTAGTAACATAAAAAAGCACATTTTGCAGGATTGGTGTGTTTGAGAAAAAAGTGGGAGAAATCTAGCAGGAAAAACTCAAGAAGGAAATTAGTTTCGCGGAGAGCTGACAGCGGGGGGAGCAGCCTGGTTTCTCACAAAACGGAGTTTCACACTGTAGGTCCGGTTCTGCTGCCACGTGCTCCCCAAGCATGGGGACCACAGGGAAATACAGCTGTTGTGCAAGTGCGGGCTGGGAGAGGGAGAAGGGATTTTTGTTGGTTTTTTTTTTTTTTTTAGCTTCTTTTCAGACAGCTGGAGCATGAGAAGTTGGAAAATGATGCATTAAACTGGAGCCTGTGCTTAGCGCAAGCCACTGCGGAGGTTGGTACAGCAGGTAATGGGCTCCAAGGGACCCTCTGCTTAGCAGCTGTGCTGTTTCCCACTGGAGCCCTTCCAAGATGTATGGCTTTTTTCTTGGGGGACTGAAGGTAAGACTAGGAGTCAGGAAGTAATAAAATCTCATTATTACCATTTATTGTTAGTAAACATTTATGCAACGGTAATATCTGGAGGTGCCAGCCAGGTACCGGCTGTTTCTCCATCACTCTTTATCTCAGCTGAGCCCCTCAATGACTGAACATCAGGAACATGCAACCTTTGGATGTCTGGACTTCCCTACGACTTCCCATGGCCTTTTGTAAGGACTGGTTGCTAGAGCTCACCATCGGGAGGACGGGGTCTCGTACTCAGTCTTGCTGGAGGATCTGGCACACAGAAGTCTTTGGTGGGTAACTACGGTCCTTGATACCCGCAACATGAACGGACTTCTCCCAATCACTGATTTAAGGAGTGAGTGGGGGGAGGGGGTGGGAGAGCAGACAAATCTTTACAAGCTGCAAAGTTACTATATCTACAAGGCACAGACAGAGCCAGAACCGTGGGGAACACAGGATGGAAACAATCTGCAGAGCAGATTTGCCTGGAGCTATGCTGCCTTTGAAAGGAATGATACTGCTGGCGGCGGTGGGGTGGGGGACGGGCAGAGACGCAGGGCTACACCTGTGCAGCAGGTACCACCACTGCTTCGCTCACCACCCCGCGCTGGCCTCTGCTCTTACTAGGGTGAGATTCATACCAGAGGGAACTGGGGTTAAGGTCCTCCCTAGATTCGACAATCCCAAAGGAGCTTTTGGACATGTTTGGGGATTTGTTTGTGCCACCAAGGTTGGGACATTTCATCCCTTCACCAGCAATCAGGTGATTCCTCTATTCCTTGCCATTCCTCAACACTTTGGGGTGGACAAGGGGGTCAAGGGGTTGTGGGGGGTTTGAGGTGCTGAAAATGTTCCTACCAGGTAGGAGAAAGGTGTCCTGCTACCCCTGGGCGGTCCACCCAGGCCTGGGGTGCTGGAGGATGCAGAGGGTGGGTGCAGGGACCAGAAGGAGCGTGAGAAATTGGTGACCAAGGGATGGCAGCTGTAAGGGTGACATTGTTCCTCCCTCTACCCACAATTATTCGTGCAATGTTGAATGCACTTCAAAACACCGTCACTACGCCCATCACCTCGCCTCGGGGCTGTGCTGTGCTGCTCAGCGCGGGGAGCTGAACCTCTTGCACCAGCGCAAAGCAATGCCACCCTTGCAGGGCGAGGACTAATTCCAGAGTAAATATCCTGAAATACCATCAAATACTTTTCAAAATGAATGTAATTGTCTGTTCCTTAGTAATTGTGTGTTGCTTAGTTTATCTTTATTTTTAAGCTACAGACTCATTTGGTGTTTGTATATTTTGCAAATGTAATTTGAAAATCTCCCACATAAGATAAATTTCCCTAACAAGATGTGATAGGGAATTCATGTCAGGCATAATAGGCAATCAAAGGAAATGCTGCATTTGGATCTTTTGTGCTATATGTATGAAATGTACAAAGTAATTATAAATCCTACAGTATCAAAATTGTCCATTTATGAGACGAATGTTGCTAAAAAAAGACTTCTGATATTCTGATTGTATTAAGAATAGCATAAACCCTGCTTGGCCAAATTCACCCTGGAATAACTTAGTTTAAACAAGGAGCATATGTTTATTCTCTGTATTTAAGTATTTTCTATATTGTAAATAATACTCAGACAAATTTAAATCCCATGACTGTTCCCTAAGGTAGCTTAAAAAAATTAGCCAAATACTTAATTTGGTTCCAACTTACATTTTAGTTGTTACTTTGGCTTACATTTTTTTAGCTTTTAACTAAAATTTAGAATCTTATATCAAGATGAGATTTAATGTAAATCAATTTTAAGGTAAAAAATTAACAGACTTGTTCCGCAGGGAGCAAAGTAATCATGGTAGATGCATTTATTGCAATGAGCTTGAAGCACATCTAGTCTACTTTTATGACTCTTAAGGATTTTTTTGGTTGTTTTTTAATTGGTGCATATCACTTCTGATTTTCAGTGAAGACTTCTTAAGGTATTAATGATGCTTCCCTAGGAATTCTGAAAAGGACCTTTGACGCATCTTGGGCTTTATTTACACTGAGAAATACATCATATTAGGAAGTGAATTAACTAGCAGGGGTTACCTCACGGTGCGCTAAATATGGCTTTACTCTTAATGAATAAGTTTTGTTATGCTGTGTCCGTGTCTACATTAAGGGCTGAACCATGTGCAGCATTACATGGATTAAAACATATTATTTTCTGACAGGAGATGTTCTCTGGTAGACTTGTCCCCTTTCTCTACTAGTCCAGGCTAAATTCTGCTTGAATAACCAGGAAAAAACAGAAAATTACCTCCTTTTCATCTTCTCATTCCCACGACCAGTCTTCTGCTTCTATTATTTCACTGACCCTGAACTCCATTTATATGCTGGCGGGTGTAATGGAAGAGCTATCATGATGGGCAGAGTTTCCTTCAGCTTTTTCCTTTCCCTACCAAACAAACAGCATGGATGAGGCTGGGTTCCACCTTCCGCCTTTGCTCATACATGGATCTCTCTCTCCTCGGAAGATAGGTTTCACAGTATGCATAACCTTTGCCAAACTGTCATAGCAACAACCGTAAAATGGCTACATCTGTGTTTAAATGGATTTGCTAGGACTTATGGGATTTTATTTTTTTTTTCCCTATGTGAAAATGTACTTCCCAGGAATAAGAAATGAAAACCTGCAAGGAAAGGCAATGTGAGTTAACACTTACCAGCTGGAAAAGGGAGAGAGCGTGAGCAAATAGCAGCAAGTTCATTCAAAAGCTATAGCAGCTTGTTTCTGTGAAATTTAAAGGATCAGTCCCAAAAAAGGCATGCTGGGGGAAAAAATCTGTTAGAGGACAACTTTTTCCAGAGAGAGTTAATAGAGACCAGACAAAGAGGAAGGCACTCCCTGACCTCAGACACTTTGCTGCAGAATGAAAAGGCAGTACCAGCTGTACAAAGGAAGATAGTATCTGACCAAGTTGAAATAGTCCCGTAATATTTTATTTTTGCAACAGTTCAAGAACAATTCAAGAGCTCTGATTATCAGTCTGGTTCATAAGAGTCTTAAATTATAAATGAAATGCATGAGACGCTAACATGGAAAACGATGTCACTTATGTTTAGTGGTAATGTATACTTTAATACGCTATGATAGCGTGTATGTCATGAAAGGGGTTACGGCCACATCCCACCTCACACCCCCCGTCTGCAGTCACACGGAGCGTTTGATCATCCCAGCACGTGTCCTCCCCCCGCATCCCTAGCGCCGGTCGGGGAGAGCACGTGCACCCCAAGGGGCCGTGCGAACCCCGGCGGGGGCTCCCTTCAGCAGCTCTCAGAGTTGAAGCCGTTACAGCTGGTACCAGTTACAGCTGGTACTAATTAATACACCTAAAAGATGCCCAAAAGGATAACAGAGTGCTCCTCAACAGATGCACCGCGAGAGATTACTCTGCCGGAAATAGTTTTAATCCATCATCAATAATATGTTGATTTATTCAGTTTTCCATTTGATCCTAAAGCTCTGGTGTGTGTGTGCATTTCTGAAAAACTGTGACAGGCAACAGTAATGATAAAAAATAAACTGAAGTTCTAAAATTAAAAAAAAATCAATAAGCTCAGCGATTGAGAGTCCAGCATGCCCTCCCTGGGAGGGACATCCACGGCCCATAGGAGGTGTAGCTCCTTCTTTCATGTGGAGCCCACCTTGGCTCTGTTGGGAAAGGACATCCCCAAGGGTGCGATAGTGGGGGCTGACCCTGTCCCCAGATCCTTTCTCCCCATGGGATGTCTGTTGCAGACACCAGGCAGAAGGTCCCAAGCCAGCCTTCGGTCTGCAAGAGTCCCTTTGTGCAGGTCAGCCTCAAATCGAAGGGCAATTCACAAAATATCCCCCAAGCATCCCCCAGCCAGTGTCAGCACAGTTCAGCAACGTTTGTCCAAGTAGGAGTGATATCAGACATAATTCTTTGTTCCTGTTGTTATTCTGAAGGTTAAGGGTGCAAAGTTTGGAGAAGTTTTCATGTCAGCTCTAAAATATAAGGAAATGTCAATCTTCCTTGTTAACTTGTCATGAGCATGCAGACAAAAGAGAGGATACAGGTGAAGACAGAGGTGCCATTCCAAGATTTCTCCTAATTTGGAAGGAAAAACTGATCAGGTCAGGGATTTCTTGCTACTAATGTTTTGAAAGTTTCTGTGTAAATACATCATCAGGCATCATTAAAAATTTGGAATTCAAGCTAGTCTCTGTTGAAGGGCATACATTGCATTGCAGCACAGGAATATATTTTGTTTTTATGCATAATTGGGCAAGTTCGGGAAAATGTTTCTTTGCTGAGGGTCAGATATGCCCTTCAGACACTTTTGGAAGGTCACAAGTTACCATGACTCTTCCCATTACCCAGCAAAAAGTCAGAAAATCACCTTCATCTTATATGGTTGAATTACACATCATGACTTTCCTCCCTCTGTTTACACAAATATTAATAGAAGGATTTGACAGAATGTGATAAATTTTCTTTTCCTGAGGTGGGCCAAAAGCAGTTTAACAGATCGAATCCTGTTCCTCTGCCTTTGCTGTCTGCTATGGCGAAGGTTGAAAAGATGTAATTTTTTTCTTTTCAGGCCATCATCATCAGTGATGATCTGAAGATCAGCCCGGAGCTGACTGTAGGGAGAAATCGGTGCAATTGAACATCTAACACAGAGATTTCAACTGTGAGACTGAACACAGCGGGGGTAAGTCAGCATCGGCTGTGTTTCAAATCCCCTTTATTCCTTTCTGGTTTGGCTGTAGGCTTGGGGGCTGCAGGCAGTACCACTATATTTTTGCTTTGATGTGTCCTCTGAGTGGTGGGTAAAGCTAGAAGCCCGTACGCTGTGATTTACACTTCTACTGATGGGACAATGGCTCCGGCGTGGAGCTGTTGCTCAGGAGTGATTCTTGTAAAGCTTCAGGGAGGGTTTTTGTGTTCTCTGGAGGACAGCTTTTGATGAACCTTCTCATGAGTGTGCTCTGCTCTGTTCTCCCTTCAACGTGCAGAAGAGAACATGGGCAAACCCATCATCAGGGGATGGCTACAAGGGAGAGGTGATGGTATCCAAAGCAATGTTCTGTACAGGTATTCTCCACAAAAGTCCTTTACGAGATCAGTTAGGGTATAGCTGAGAAATGTTTACACCAGCAAAAAGCCTCTGGTTTATTTAAAGTCTGATTCTCCGTCCTCCTGGATCTTAGTCTGAATTTTGCTCACAATAAGATTCCCTTTAAGCTGCTCTATTTGACAACAGATGTGCATTTATATAAATAAAAACCTTACAACTTTAAACAACTGAACCACTGATTTTGAATATACGTTTCATAACGCACACAAACACTCCCACATGAGTAAAATAGCTAGAGCAAAGAATTAATCATATAACTAGTTAAGTTAAGTTAGCCATGGCCTTATTTTTCTTATTTAACTTATTCACCCTCCTTGTGCTATTCATTAAACATACACAATGGAAGATTGAAATGAGAAGCGAAGGAAAAAATCTATCATAATGGCTTTTTTTTAAATTTTTTTTTTTTAAATGTGCCCATTTAAATGGCTAATCCTTCTCCATGGTAGCTGGGCTTTTGGGGAAGATATTTTAACATGGCTGAGACATTCCTTTTCATACTTGGCCTTTTTTGGCATTGGATTTGTTTTCATTGTTTGAAAAGATGGGAAAAGAAGATGCTTAGAAAAGTTCTGAGGACATATCCAAGGTACAAGTCAAAACAGAAATGAAATAAAGCCTTACATGTTAGTGAAGAGCAGCACCAACCTCCTGGCATGTTGAACTGTAATAAGCAGCCATCTGTCCAAGCTTCTTCTGTTTCACAAATACTTTATTACCATTAACCAAGCTCAATAAACAAGTAAACATCCCCTCCCTTGGCCATCGACTGACACTTGCCACAGAGTTCATGTTATTAATGAGTTTGTGGCGTAGGAATAAACACAACGCAAACATAAACTCACCAGTGCCAAGGTTCATGGCAAACACAGTGCTAAGAAAGACAAGCAAAAATAGAAGGTTGTTCCTAAATGCACAGCCAACTAAATGGGTGACGGGGGTAATCAAATCTGCGGTTTATCAAAAATAACCCTGGCAGCAAGGGAATAACCTGCAGGTGAACATGAGGGGGTGTCAATATGGCCCCGAACACTGTAGCAGAAATTCTGAGCTGCAGACGGTAACAGAAAACGGGTGTTCAATGGCTCCTCAAGATCAGCTGCTGAAACGTAGGGGAAACTGGGCACCAAAATCCCGAGGCCTTGGGGTACTTGGAAAATGGGGGTCAGATTTCCTACCAGATTTCGGCCAGAGGATCTCGGTGCCGGCATTCTCTTTAGACCTACCTGCACATGTCTCCATTTCTCTCCTTGATGTCAACAGGAGTTCCCTGCATGTGGGGAAGAGCTGAATATTACTGTCAAGATCTGCCGTGCAGATCTGAGAGAAGAATTTTTGTCCTTAAGTGTTGAAAATGTAATGATCTATTTGATAGTGAGAAAAAAAGACAGAAACAGTATGAAGATTTTTAAAAGAAAACACACACACACACACACACAATCCAAGCGGCCTTTGAAGTCAATGGCTTTGAAATAAAAAGCAGCCACTTTACCAGCCACGTGAAACATATTTTGTTAACATCCTAGGTGTTGTATTTAAAACTGAGTTGGTCGAATTTTGCAGGCAGAGGCTCGAATATAACTGGAAGCAGAGATCATATCTGTGAGTCTCAGGATGTTATTAATTGTTTTAAATGAAAATAATGCATGATAGCAGGCCAGGAGATCTCACTAGGCCATTTCCGAAGGAAGGTATTTTGGGGAGTCACCGGAGAGTGACTTTATTCTTTCTGTTCCTCTAACAGAGCAGCCACCGAACCCCTTGCCTTGTAGGACCCATTTGATCCTTTAGCATGAATTAATGTCAGGATTTCCAAAGGGTTTTGAGATTGATGAGGGACCAAGCACAACTGTCCTTTGATGTGATTTGGGAGCCTAACTGATTTAGTCTCCTTTAAAAGCCTCGGCTTGCATACCGCGTGTTGCTGGTTATTTTGAGTACCGCAGGTAAGGGGCACTAATGGTGATGGCCTGAAAAGAAAAAATTACATCCGAGGAAAAAGGCAAGTCTCTAGTACATATCTTAATCCCAAAATGGTATAGAGACCACCTCATTTTGACTAATGTATTGAAACGTGGAGATTAGTCTCCCTATGCGGTAGATAAATTGCATTAACATGATTAAAAAACTCAGCTAAACTGAGGCTCCTTTTCTAGTTAATAGAGGGTCAGACTTCATTAGTTCCTCAGTGAAAGCAGACCTCTTCATTTAGGGAAGTGGAAACTTGCCGTCCTCTGGAATGGCAGATATCTGTGTGCACAAGTTGAATCTCACATTTTGCCTCATCCTTATGGGGGGGATTTTTTTTTTAATTTTTTTTTCAAAATGGAAGGTTTGGGACAAACGCTGTGGGAATGAAGGATACTTGCTAAAAATATGTCTGCTTTGATGCTTTTGCTAATTTTATCCCTTGTGAGAGAAGTCTGGCTCACAGCAAGGAAGGGACATATAAATACTCCACAAAACCCTTATGAGCTTATCATATGGACTATTTGTGAGGAAAAAAAGATACCTCCATATACGCACGTGTATCTTCCATTCACACAAATGGAGAATCTCTGGATGGATACAGGGAGGGAATTAATTCCTTTCTTAGCGAATATTTTTCTTCAATGGAACTATAACAAAAATACTGCTGGGAGTTTTGGAGTAACACCTTTGCTAGTTGTTACCATGCCTGTTAGGAATTGTTTACAGGATGGACTTCATACTTCACAGCATTTAAAACCAAGTACATAATAATTCTCTTTTTTTTTCCCCTCCAAAGTTCACGTATCTTTTAAATTCATACAAGAAAAATAGAGTCTATCAGTTCTTGCAACATTCCGTTTACACTGAAAATGATGAATGTCATTCCTTGGAGAGGACTTGCTAGAATACTAATTCTTTCTTTGTTTTTATTTTTTTTTAACCAAAGCAAGATTTATGAGTGAACAGATTCGCTTCCAAGATGAAACAGAAAAACATCTGCAAGATGAGAATTTACTTGCATTATTAGCGCTATTCTTTCCGCGCTGATGAGTAGTACAGATAATCCCATTCATTATAGACATCCATAACTTTGCGAGCAAACATTTTAACTCCTTAAAGATGCCAGCACAGATCCTGCATCACAGCAACAACTTTCAGTCAAAAATAGAATGGAAACTATAGAATATACTTCACAGCAACACTCGGCGTAGCTCATGCGGCATCGCTGTCAGGGATCTGTTCTGATTTCCTTTACACCGCTTAGATACGGGTGTAATTAAGGGCTTCTTCATGGAAGTTGGCAAGATTTAAACTGGTCCAAGGGAACTAGAATCACTTGTAATGAGTGGGTTATCGCAGTGGGTCTGATCTTATCAGAAACCCCCCACTTCTTAATAGTGCATGTTTTTCAGCACTGTGCACCCAACGATTCAGTAATATTTGCTGACATTTGTTTGCAGAGAGACTTTCCTATCATAAAATGTTGGGTTTTTTTTCTTAGGCATGTCTTGATTTTGATAAAAACAGGTTCATGTTCAAGAGGAATGTTTCACTAGTCGTTCTGGTTTTGGTTTGATTCAATTCAATTTCTTCCGAGAAGTTTTAAAATATGTCTGCTTTTATTGTAACATTCTGGCATAATCAAAATTAAATGTTTTAAAATGTCCATCGCATGGCCTTAAAAATAAAACGTTTTTAAACATGAAATTCCTGAATACGTCTCAGTTTTTACCTTTGTCCCTGTTTAAAGTCAAAACTGTTTCCGTACATCATACGCTTGTAGGACCAGGGCCGGGATTGGGTCTGTACAAGTCCAACCTAAGAATCTCAGATAAAACCTCGGTTGCTTTGAAAACAGGATTTCCTTTCAGTTTCTGAAAGTCAGCTGTATCTTTTTGTCATACACATAACTCAATGTCCGGTGTTTATCAACAGCTGTCGATATTTCAGCTTGATTTCAGACTGATTTACGAACATGCACCTGACCACCCGCGTGTGGTGGGGTCCCTGCCTCGCTGGGCTGCTACATTTTCAGGGAGAGACTAAACCACGGTTACAGCTATCAATCACGTAGAAACCATTTGTAGATGAGAAACACCTTATACCTGTGGAGAAACGCCTTATATGTATCAATAGACAACTTCTACTTGGAAAAACCAGTCCACAATGCAATACTTAAATGAATTTAAGAATCTGGAGGGAACTTTCTTATCCCTCGAGACCAGTATGAAGACGCTGGCGTGGCCTGGAGCCAGGCTGCCGCTGCTGCTCCTTCTGTTGACGCGTGGCAAGGCACCATGTTGTGTGGCAGACGAAGAGTGCGGTGAGCCTCCTGGTTGATGAAAATAGAGAAAATTGACTTCCAAAGGTAAGTCTGTGATCACACAAGAGGGGGACTTTTAAGAAGGCTGCAACAACAAACCCAAGGAATATTATTTTAGACCAATGCCAAGCATTGGTACTTAATTCTCAGCTGTTTTCTTTACAGATGTTCTGATGAGGTCAGGTAACGTGAGAAGTATGAGTTGTCCCCTCACCATGTCTAAGGATTTTTATTAACACCTTATGTAAGTACTTGGGGATTTCATAAACAAAATATCAGATCATTACGGTAGAGATGGTTATTAAAATCAGAATTTTAAGAAGCATAAGAATGAACGTTATTCTTGGAAGGACTATACAGCCTCAAAACTGAGCAGACTTGTGACCTAAATGAGCAAATGTCACCAACTGCTCTCTGTAAATGGAAACCTGCCTGGCACTGTGATAATAATATGTCATCAGGAATAAATATTTTGCCATTTCTAATAGCAAGAGGCCATTTTTATGCTTTGTAAGCATTAACGGTCAAGTCTGAATGAAATGTCTTGGGGCTGTTTTAAACCTCCTGTGCATTAGAGATCTGTGTGTTGGCTGGAGAGGACCTCACTTCTCCACCCACCCGCGTGGCGCCGAGAGCAGCAGAGCTGCGAAGTCAAATTAAGGTGACGAGGCTGACGAGAGCCTCTGCGCAGCTTTGCTCTTCTGTAACACCTCTTGAGCTTTTTCAAGGAGGTTAAGTGGACTTATGGGCCCGGCTCCCACTGAAATTTGGGTGTCTGCCTCTCTGTGGCTCGTCTGAAAATCCCAGGCTAATACGTTGAGAAATATTCTGACTTCAAAAGAGGACGATATGCAACCATAACCACTCAGGGGTTCTGATGCTGATAATATAGTACTTAGAGGGGACTGCTCATGCTACCCGGTATGATAATACCGGAATTCACAAGAAAGAGCTGTGAGCCTCTAGCACTTACCAGCTGTAATACTGAACAGATTACACAGAAAAATCAGGCAAAAAAAAAGTAATATGCTTTCACCTCACAGCAAGAAACGCTGAAGTTCAGGAAGAGGAAATGTGTATTAAGAGAGCAGGTTAAAAATCTACATTATCCCAGACTTTCATGAAATCAAAATGATAGGCACGATGCTAAGTTATTATAATGTATTTATTACCGGAATTGCTTTCATATTTAACTGATTTGGCCCATCTTGAGACCTGTTTTAAAATGCACCACCTTGTCCACCTTTCCATTTTCATATGAAAAACAGGAAAGCAAAAACTAATTTACTCAGGGAGACACATCGACTGTTTGCCCGTTTATCTCTTACAGACCACCCCTCAGTCCAATGTTGACAGTACATGATATTCCATTAATCTGCCTAATGAAAATTTAACCAGTGTTATAAACAAATAATTGGCTATTATCCTCTCAAAGATCCCGAATAAATTACTTCTGCTTATTTTTTTTCCCTCTTCTCTCTCTCTGCCTCTTCCCCCCTCCTGCCCCTATGCAGAAGCCGGCTCTTTCTGACTGATGTCACAGGAGAAGAAAAAAAATATCTGTAGCTGCCAGTCTGCTACTGCAGGCAGCGAAACCTGGGCTAGACGTAAGGGGATGCTTCAGGAGTGGCCCCACACTTGCGCGGCTTTAGCTTTGGTTATTTGAAGAGGAGCTGGGCTGCGCGGCTCCCACCCCATCCCCTGCCCACTCTGTGATTCCTCCAGTGCCTGAGATGCCTCCAGTTACATCCCCAGCTCCTCCAGCTCTCTGAAGTCGCACAAGAGTCACGGCCGCCTTTCCCTCATCCCTTGCACTGGCCTCCCTGTTTTCCTCTTGTGTGTGTGTGTGCAGGAGCAGGGTAGGGTTTTTTCCTTTAACATGGAATCATTCAATAGTTTAGGTTGGAAGGGACCTTAAAGATCATCCTGTTCCACCCCCTGCCCTGGGCAGGGACGCCTCCCACCAGCCCAGGTTGCTCCAAGCCCCGTCCAGCCTGGCCTTGAACCCCTCCAGGGATGGGGCAGCCACAGCTTCTCTGGGCAACCTGGGCCAGGGGCTCACCACCCTCAGAGTGAAAAATTTCTTCCTGATACCTAACCTAAATCTCCCCTCTTCCAGTTTGAAGCCGTTACCCCTCATTTTATCACTCCATGCCCTTGTAAAAAGCCCTGCTCTGGCTTTCTTGTAGGCCCCCTTCAGATACTGGAAAGCTGCTGTAAGGGCTCGGTTTGCCCGGAGCCTTCTCTTCTCCAGGCTGAACACCCCCAACTCTCTCAGCCTGTCTTCATCAGAGAGGTGCTCCAGCCCCCTGAGCATCTTCGTGGCCTCTGGACCCGCTCCAACAGGTCCATCTATGGCGTGTGAATATCTAAGTGGTGTGAAAACTCTCTTTATTTAGAGCAACTAAAGTTGAGAGGGACTCTAAGATAATGAATCAGCCAGGGAATTATTTCCAGCCCTAGCCAGCAGCGGCACATCTCGGTTCACGCAGTGCACGAGGGTGCCGGGTCTACGTCCACCCTCCGACTCGCTGGGCAGCGAGGACCTCTATGAGCCACAGGGTTGGGACTAATCCACCCTGCTCTCCCACCTCACCAAGCCTATCCCCACACCTTTACCCGTGAAGTGAGGAAAATGCTATTTAAACCAAACGTATGATTTTTTTATTTTTTTTTACAGCCAAGAATTATATACAATTTTCACAATAGGATGTAAAAAAGCATTTGCCAGGTATATCTTTGCAATTTACGCAATGTTTCTTCGCAAACACGAAACTAGCCATTCCTAACTGACGCGGTATTCGTGAGAGCTAAAATGGAGAAGAGCGAGCAGCGCGTTTTTCAGACAGATCCTGAGCTCTTTTAGGATATTGTTCATTGCTAAGATGCACCTCAGCATTCACAGACACTTTAACATAGTGCTGAACAAATAATTAATTTTATTTTCCACCTGATAGACGTACAGGGAAAAAAAAAGGTCTAAACAAAAACTTTCACAATATTTGGCAAACCTAAATAATTAATTTCAGTTCTGAGCTTTTTTTTTTTTTTAAATAAAAGCAAGACAGTAGTTCCATAAAAGCACTAAAGTACCATTCACAAATCCCGCAAGGAGGAGGAGGAGGAGCAATTATCTCTTGTCCCGAAGCAGCTCCTGATGCCCTTGGTCCATGTCCCCCCCCATTATGGGAATTCAGAAAGTTGCTGGGAAGTTCAGCAGAGGCTCTGCACGAGGAGACCGATTTACAGAGCAGCTCGGCTTCTCTCCAGAAGTCATTCCCACTATGCCGAGAAGAGCAGCAGCTATCCTCCACACCAAGAAGCTGTTCTTTATTGACCTACTTTGGTTTACAACCCAGAATATTAAATTTGGGGTTTTTTTTTAGTATAAATCCAGGCCATAAATGATGATGGTCCACGCACGTTCCATCATCCCTGCTGGTGGAAGCAGCAGCCCGCAGCAAGGCGCTGGGGGGCGAAGAGGCATTAACCTCTCCAGCTGTGCCAGCCTTTTGCACCTGGACCCTGAGCCAGTGTCTCTGCTCCAGAGGAAGCAAGCGGGAGATGAAGAAACAAAACTTTCAACTATATTTGTCAGTTGTAAAAATAAATACGCCTGAGGGTCAGAGCTGGTGTGGACGTAGGAACTCTTTCTTCTTTAAAGCCTTGAGGAAATTGCTGTGGGGGAGGGGGCCGTGGAGTTTTTTGTTTGCTTGTTTGTTATTTTTGAAATTAAAAGTCTGAAAAGAGGAGTTTCCCGCCAGCTCTAGATGCCACCAGTGGTGGCTGGTGCTGCCTGGGCAAGGGCTGGCACCAGCGGCTCCCTGGCGCAACGGGGATCAGCGGCCATTAAAGACAGGGCAAAGCCCAACGCGGGCACCTCAGGTTGTAGGAGCTGCTGCTCTTTGTTGGAGAAAATCCTTCCCTGTGGATGCAACATTGCTGTCCTGGTGAAGGGGGGGTGAGGCTTCAGGTCCATTCCAGGAAAGCCAGTCTTTCCAGGGAGAAGAATTGGAAAACCAATGGCTCAGTCAGCCCATGAGCCTTCATCCCCTCGAAGCGAGAGGAAGAGGAGCCACGGATGCGAGCTGCAGCCCCCCACGCAGCCCAGCCCCGCTCTACCCCCCGCGAACAGGGACAGAGACTCAGCCCGAAGCCTGGCACCAGCCTAGGGAGCCATCCTGTCCAGCAGAGAGCCGCGCTCTCCCCTTCCGAGAAGGCAAGCCAGAGCAACGCCAGCACTGCTTTTATCTGTAAGCGCTCAAATTAAGAGCAGAAATAAGATTTTTGCTATAATGACAAATTAATTCTTTCTTTCGTAATTTTATTAAAATAAGCATCTTCTATCTTTTAACCAGACCTGACATATGCTTACATAGATACAACACACCCTGTAACCTAATCTGCTAGCAATCTTGAAGCAATTAACTCCTTCTAATCTTTAGCTAACAAAGCCCACCATGCAAAAGGTCCCCGGAGAACAACACTCCAAAGGCCGCCGTAAGCTCCCTCTGACTATTCCTCTATTATTCGGTGTGTAGGAGCTCATTGGAGTGCTCAGAGAGCAGGGATTCGTTTGAAACAACAAAGATGAATCACCACAGATCATAAGATCTTCATTAACTCCTTATTTCTCTACTAATTAACACAAAAGAAATGACTTGAATGGTTGACAGGCAGCGAATGACCCACAGCTCAGTGGTTAATAGGATGCAAATGATGCCTAATGAGGGTCTCTAGCTGCAGTCTGGGCATCTGGCCTACTATTTTTGTTGGGGATTCAGAGTGGGTTTGAGATGAAAACAGTTTAACCAATAACACAGGCTGCAGCTTGAGTTCATGCTAAAGTCTATGAATTTATGAGTCCGGCACACATCAGAATTAGCTTAAATCGCTCATCAACAGGTTTGTATCCGCACAAAGCATTTCAGAGGCAAGAAGTCTTGCCTTCCATGAGACACAGCAACAACAATTACATGTTTTACGGGCTAGTGGTTTTTTTTTTTCCCTGTGCAATAAAAATAGTTAATTTACAAATTCCTAATGACCTCTCAGTTTACACGGGAGACAGATTCCCAGATAACAGCAATACTGCCCTCTAAAACAGTTCATTCAACTGCCCCGTTTCTAATAGAAAACAAATTTGGGGTGCTTCATATTTTTTTTTTTTTCCCAGAAACTGTTTCCA
Source organism: Larus michahellis (assembly GCF_964199755.1). NCBI lineage: Eukaryota > Metazoa > Chordata > Aves > Charadriiformes > Laridae > Larus > Larus michahellis. The sequence continues at coordinate 66,290,579 of NC_133901.1, forward strand.
GCTGAGTCTCTATGATTAAGTAACAGCTTTCAGTGAAGAGACGTAGAACTACCAAGAGTTCCACAAGTCCCTCCCTCCCTCCCAGAAAGTTTTAGAGCAGCTTCAGGTTGAGCTTTTGATTCAGCCACTTCTGTGGGGTTCGATTCCCTCTGCTTCTTCCATGTGCATACAAAAGCAAGGTCTGGCGTAAGAGTGAAATACAGTGATTTCCCCTGTGTGTGCATGCCCGCTGTGGCTGCAGGGTGGGCTAAATTCCCCTATTTCTCACCACTCTCCAGCCAGAGGTTATCAACCTTTCCAATATGGTGGTGCAGCGGCTCACCTAATCACTTTTATTACCAACTGCGTGAGTCAAGCTGGTTGAATAGGTTTAAACAGGTCAAATAGCAGATCTTTGCTGCCACAGATGACTTTGAGCAAGGAGTAGAGAACATTCGCACCGCTCCGTTTCCGCGAGCACGGTCACCCAGCTGCCAAGGGCTCTCCTGATGCTGCCTGGAGGACGCTCCTGCATGGGCAAAGAGGTGCAGAGATTTATAGGAGGTCTCATCCATGGACCGAGATAGCCCTTCAGCTGGGATAGGCTTGTGCCAATCTCTCGAGGGTGTTGCTCCTGCTACCGGCTCCCATCACCTTGTGTATGACGCACCTTCCTGGGCAGCTTCTCTGCTGCCCGCACTGCACCATGAGACGTTCCTCCGGGGATGCTGCAGGGCTAGAAAAGAGCATCGTAGGTGGATTAATATGCAAAAAAAACCAACCCCAAAAACCCAAACTGAGTTCTTTATTTTAAAATATAAAATTTGAATGTGATAAGTTTCTCTTAAAAGACTCTACGAACTATAACTAGCTGGCAGTGGGGTACAAACAGGGTTTCACACACACAAATTCTATTTCAACTGCCCAAAATCTGTACGTGTATTCCAAGCACATCTGTACTTTATCTGACAAATCTTGATGTGTTGATATTCTTAAACAACCACCGCTTTAAAAGACGCAGTAATCAATACACTTCTACCAAACACACAGAGTTACAGTCCCGTGACAAAGGCAAACGTGTAATATCTTCTTGTTTTTCAAAATAATAGTTTCCATTTTGTTATGTGGAAAAAACAGTTGACCAGAAAATACCTTTTCTTTGCCGTAAACTCGTATTGAAAACCCCAAGCACTGTGCCAGCGGAGAGCTGGCTCTGCACACCCCTTACGCCTCCTATTATTGTCAGTGTGCATCCAGGAAGCGTCAGTCTAAGACCATTCAGCCATACATCATTCCCATTCCATCTTTTTATTGGATGCCTTCCATCCCGAGACGAGAAGCAGAGCGCACAAGGCGCTGAGGTACCGTGCTGGGGTGACGTGCAATAGGCATGCAAAAGCTGGTGTAACATCACCTTTGCTGGACATGGGCTGCTCATCCCGAGGCACTTAAGGGATTAATGAAATGAAATTGTTTTTGGGCTTGCTGCACTCCCTCTTATCTTTTAAATCCATAATGTCCCACAGAAGGCAAAATGTAGTAATTTTAGTCAGCAGCCTCTCATTAATTTTCTACCTTTGGGGGAACGTACGTTTATAGAAAGAGGGACTGTATGGAGGCTAAGCTCATCACATTGCTTTTCACTTACAGAGCTCAGCATGGCACAGCAGAGGCAGAAGCGTTAACACGCTTCAAATGAAAGCGTTCTTTCAGAGCGGATGCACATCTCAACTGTGTCTGCAGCTATACACATCTTTAAATATATTTTTTTATATATGTGTGTTTATACACACATATATATACAAACCTATGGAGTCATCAGTTTTGAAGATAATCTTTTAGGTTAAGTATTTTCCCACATTAAACTGATAATTATCCCCTCCTTTTCTTCCTCCGTCCCCAGACACCAAACAAGCTGGATTTTTGCTTCATGTATTATTTATGGAATGGAATTAATATGCAGATTCACAAAAACTTAAAAACTCATAATTATTCATAAAGGGCTTTAAGGTTATTTAGTACATATTTATGAAACTTTATGTTTGCTAGGAACTGTGTTTGAAAGTGCTATGGAAGGGTGTTGACTGAGGTTAATTACTAGCATGGAGAGTAATCTGAGAATGATCAAACTCTTTGAATGAAAATATTTGTCAGTATTTCTGATCTATATTTAAGTGAAGTAATGGACATCAATAGCCTCGCAAATATATTCTGAAATGGCTCGGCAAGAAAGAAGATTTGCATATCTAATGCAAACAACCAATGAGGAAAAATGTCTAGTTAGCCACCTTTGATCGCCAGGCAAATGTAATAAATGATAGAGATTTATCCTGTTTGTTGCCCATCTGTGGTGAGTTATGCTGAGTTATGTTCTTATACAAATATGCTCTACTCTACAAAATATTAGCAGCAATTTAAGGTAGCCAGAATCCCCCACTCTTTTCTGGACTAAGATCCAGAAATGCGGTGTGAGCTGTTCGTGATGGCCAAGATTTCTCCAGAAGTTACTTGGAGTAGAGGCTGTATGTAAATAATACATTATATTGGGTTTATATTTACATAAATCTTTCTATCTTATGCATAATTAACCTCCTTTCTAATCCATTCTGCTCAAAGGTTGGAAACCTATAAAATATGTTACGGGTTACGTTATGTCAAGCAAGCAGCAGTGGCGGCAATTCAGGAAGGTAGGAAGCACCCAAAATATTATTACAGCTCTAATCCTACTAACAAAGATGTTGATTTTATGACCTTGACTATTCCAGTGAAACCAACGGCGTAGTGCATGCGCTGGGTCTGTAAGTGCTTTGCAGAGACAGATGTTTTCAGATGAAGATTTGGACTCTTTTTGTGATGTTAAACCGACTGACGAACCTGGTCTTTCTCCATCATCTTTAGCAGACCTTTCAAAGGGAGTTCAAGGACCACCCGCATCCAAGGAGCAAGGATCTCTAGGTACCCTACATGTGGCATCTGCAACCACTATCATGCTGTGAAAAATTCACCTAGTTTCTGACCAGTGAGAAGAGTCAACCATGTTTGGGGTGGATTGTACCTCTGCTGTGAAGGGGAATCTCTATGAGATTCCTCTGGTTGAGGAGGGGAGGAAAACTGGCTCTGCTGCAGGGACCAGTTTTGGCATCCTTGGATTCCTCCATCCGACTGCAGGGGATGTACAGGGACCCCCGTGTCCCTCAGCAGCTCTGCAGCTTCTCCCTGACTGTGTCTTGGAGGCTGTCTCAATGTCTCTGTTCTGCTATGGGCTAAAATCAAGTAGTACAAATAAAATAGAATCATAGAATCACAGAATTGTTAGGGTTGGAAGGGACCTTAAAAATCATCTAGTTCCAAACCCCCTGCCATGGGCAGGGACATCTCCCACTAGATCAGGTTGCTCAGAGCCCCATCCAGCCTGGCTTTAAAAACTTCCAGGGATGGGGCTTCCACCACCTCTCTGGGTAACCTGTTCCAGTGTCTCACTACCCTCATGGTGAAGAACTTCTTCCTAACATCCAGTCTGAATCGACCCATCTCTAGTTTTAATCCATTCCCTCTAGTCCTACCATTACCCGACATCCTAAAAAGTCCCTCACCAGCTTTCTTGTAGGCCCCCTTAAGATACTGGTAGGCCACTATAAGGTTTCCTCGGAGCCTTCTTTTCTCCAGGCTCAACAATCCCAACTCCCTCAGTCTGTCCTCATAGGAGAGGTGCTCCAGCCCTCTGATCATCCTCGTGGCCCTTCTCTGGACACATTCCAGCACGTCCATATCTTTCTAGTAGTAGGGGCTCCAGAATTGGACGCAGTACTCCAGGTGGGGTCTCATGAGAGTGGAATAGAGGGGGAGAATCACCTCCCTTGACCTGCTGGCCACGCTTCTCCTGATGCAGCCCAGGATACAATTGGCTTTCTGGGCTGCAGGTGCACACTGACGGCTCATGTTGAGCCTCTCGTCCACCAGCACCCCCAAGTCCTTTTCCTCAGGGCCGCTCTCAAGCCAGTCACTGCCTAGCCTATATTGGTGCTTGGGATTGCCCCGACCCAGATGGAGGGCCTTGCACTTGGTCTTGCAGAACTTCATGAGGTTGGCAAGGGCCTACCTCTCCCACCTCTCCAGCCTGTCAAGGTCCCTCTGGATGGCAGCCCTTCCCTCCAGCATGTCAGCTGCCCCACACAGCTTGGTGTCATCAGCAAACTTGCTGAGGATGCACTCTATGCCACTGTCCATGTCGCTGATGAAGATGTTAAACAAGACTGGTCCCAGTACTGATCCTTGAGGGATTCCACTTGTCACTGGCCTCCACTTGGAGACAGACCCATTGACAGCCACTCTTTGGGTGCGGCCGTCAAGCCAGTTCTTTATCCCCTGAATTGTCAGTCCACCAAAGCCATATTTTATCAGCTCGGAGACCAGGATGTCATGCGGGACAATGTCAAAGGCTTTGCTCAGGTCCAGGTAAATGACATCAGTTGCTCTCCCCTTGTCTATTGATGTTGAGCCCTTCTCATAGAAGGCCACCAGGTTTGTCAGGCACGATTTGCCCTTGGTGAAGCTGTGTTGATTGTACCCAATCACCTCTTTGTTATTCTTCTGCCTCAGCAGTGCCTCCAGGAGGATCTGCTCCATAATCTTACCAGGCACGGAGGTGAGACTGACTGGCCTATAGTTCCCTAGTTCCTTCTTCTTTCCCTTTTTGAAAATGGTGATTATGTTTCCCCTTTTCCAGTCAGTGGGGACTTCACCAGACTGCCATGACTTTTTTGGAATATAATAGAGAGCTGTTTAGCTCTCCAAGCCAGGGTGTATCAGGCTCTTCCTCTTTGCCCTGGCCCTACTCTGAACCTGTGGAGTGTGGTTATCTGAACGGGGCTAGGAGGGAAAAGAGGATGGCTGAGCCCTCTGCCACACGGAAGGGCAGACCATCAGACAGAGAGTCTCCTTCCACTGTTCGCAGAGGAGCAGTCCTTGCCAAAGGTATTTTGAAATAAATGGAACAATAATATCGCCATAATAGTTGCCCTAAGTGCAATGACTATAGCCTGGATAGATTTGTAATCTCTTTTAATAAATACATTAAATTATTTGAAATAATGTCCTATTTGCCAACAGCTTATTCCATAAATATATATGGAATATAAAATAGGAGAGATTCCCTGACATAATTAAAATTGTACAGCCAAGTTGGAGGCAGGGAAGAGTGTTATCTTTTCAGCTGCAAACTATTTTACAGAAATATTTCTCACACACAAACCTTCTATTTACCTTTAGGGATGGCATAATTGCATATTGAAAACAGTGCAGCTCTGAGGCAGTGACGGCTGGTGCCTCCACCTTCTACCCCCCGCTATGACGGCGGCTCAGTCAAATAAACTACCGTTCCCTTCTCACCAGTGCCAAGCACGCGCCCTCCTCCAGACACCCGCAGAGACAACTCTGAATGTCGTGTTAAGATCTCATTTACCTTGCAACAAATATATTCCTGTGCCATCATGGAGGGGTAGCCTGGAAGTCCACCCTTCTCCGTGGCAAGGGCTCAAAGGCCACAGAAAATGCGCAGGTATTCCGCAGGGCTGGGGTGCTCAGAAGGGGATCTGGGGCTGGTTGCTCACATTGAGGTTGTAGCGAGGTGGGGGTCGGTCTCTTCTCCCAAGGAACAGGCAATAGGACAAGAGGAAATGGCCATAAGTTGCACCAGGGGAGGTTTAGACTGGATATTAGGAAAAATTTTTACACTGAAAGGGTTATCAAGCATTGGAACAGGCTGCCCAGGGAAGTGGTGGAGGCACCATCCCTGGAGGTATTTAAAAGACGGGTAGACATAGTGCTTAGATATATGGTTCAGTGATGGTTTTTGTCAGAGTTAGGCTGATGGTTGGACTCGATGATCTGAAAGGTCCCTTCCAACCTCGGTGATTCTATGATTCTGTGATTCGGTGATCCATCATCTGCAGAAGTTCCAGTGCTCTCTGAGCAGAGACGTCTGGCAGCCTAGCAAAGGATATGAAGGTTACAGCAATGGGGTTTTATCCTCTGTGCAGACTGGTTGGTAGAGAGGATGCTGTATGTGTTGTTCAAATGTCTTAAAGACATTACTTTAAAGGATTAAGTCTGCATTAATGTAGTAAATTATTGATCAGAACTATTCTTAACTTCTAATGCATTGTGTTTGGAGCATTGGTGATTTATATGGAGGATAACACAACAAAGAATGCAATCAATGGCGTTTTTCTCTATTATCTTATACTGGATATTACATCATCCCACCAAGAAAAGCCTTTTTATAACAAGGACTTTTTACTGTCTCACAGCAAATTCATTTGGAGAAACTGTCCCTTTGCACCGTAAGCTATTATGTCAGACAGCAGTTTAGCTCTCAAGGTAAAGATTGCCACTAAAAAAATAAATAGAACTGTAAGAGAAGTTTCCAGGCTCATATGGTTTTAGGAGTTGTTCTGATCTATTTGCTCAGCTGCATTTTAAATACATTTATTGGAGCTGAGAGCAATAGATATGGGCAACTCCCTGGTAACTCCCGGGTATGCTATGGAACCAGACAGACAAAATGTGCTTCACACAGTGACTCACTGATGATAAAGAAACCTTCCACTCATCCGTATCCCTGTTTTCTAGGGTTTCTGCTTAAAAAGGCAGGTGAGGCAGGGTTCTAAATTCTGTGTAACTAACCGAGGTGATGTTACTGAGGGCTTGTCTTCTGTACAAAAAGGTAATTACCCTTCTAGGGGGCAGAGCAGTGTCTCTACACTGAACCCTCGGTGCCCACTGACGTGCGAGGCATCGCACTCAGCTTTGAAACTGCTGAAGGTCCTTCAACATGGGCTGAAATTGTCCACATGGGGCAGGAGCACAAAGCAGCCAACACGCTGTAAGCTCACACCATCCCTGCGCGCTGAACTTCCCCCCAAAAGCCTTTGCGGAGTTAAAACGTGAGGTTGGACGGCAGGTACAATGACACAGGCGAGGGGCGACGGGAACAAGAGTGTGTATAGAGTGTAAGTGATATGCGAGGAGAGGAGAAGCCAATGCAAATCTTTGTTGAAGGGGTCACTTACTGGGCTTTTTGTAGTCTCCTTGGGGTGAGGGAAAGGCTGCTGTTTGTTCCACAGCCAGGTACTCTCTGAGGAGGCTGAGTTATGTTTTCAGCTGCTTTCCATGACCATGCGGTGGCTTGAAGGCCATGTGATTCCTTCGGGCTTGTTGACTTCTAAAAAAAGGAAAACAAACAAGACGGTGACTTCCTGCCGTGTCCCCTTCCCTGTAGGACTTTAAGTGGGATCACCGATCCCCTCTCCCCACCAGGGCACAAATCCCCTAACACCAAACCGATAACTTCCGCATTTCCTTCTCTGCGCCAGAATCGTGACAAACAGGCTCTAAATGCACCAGGCATTGGGTTAAACTCAAAGCAAACTTAAATATCCCGCAAGGACGTCGTGCCAGCCCTGGGCACAAACTGCGTGTGGACAAAAATGCTGTGTACGTCTGCACGCGTACACAGATGCGCAGGTAGGACACGGGCTCCTGCCCACACTCCCCCAGCTGTATCCCCACGCAGCACGTATTTACATCGTTGTACGCATGTGGTGTATTATAATCTCTCGTTACCTTCAGTGGGTTTTGGTTCTGGTCCATCTCGCCAACACGTTGGGCTGTATTTCACACACACAAATTTTATGTGTGTAGATGCCATGTAAGTATACGTCCTGTCTTTGGTGGAGGAGTGGCTGAATTAATTTATCAAAGCAGCGCTTATTTTTGCTGATAGCAAAAAGAATTTCTCAGCTATTACCCTGGATTCTTTTCTTCTTTTTTTGTTTGTTTGTCAAGCACGCGGTGCACATTTTGGGGAACCGTAAATACAGAATCCAAATCATATCATTTTTCAGACCAAACACCACACCATAATTTGCTAGGAGACGCTACAAAAACTAAACCGTGGGTACCTACAGAATACAGGCTGACTATGCTAATTAGAGAATAGCATACAACAAAACAACCCAAATGTCTACCGAAAATAATTATTATATTTGCATGTATTAAAATATAGTTTAAAAATATTGCCTGAAGTTGTGCTGGAGGGAGACAGAAATGAAATCATATTTAAACACTGAATTTAAAGAAACTGCTAAATAACCAAAACAGCTATTCATCAGCCAACCCAAATTCTTGAACATCAATTCTAATAGTCACTATCATTTGCTAGGAAGAATGTTTAAAACACAGCAACTCCTTGAAATTTCTTAAATACAATTTTTATTTTTTTTTGGGGGGGTGGGGGCGCGTGTTGGAGCTGCTTCTATTCTCTTCTCACCGAGTTAGGCAACGTTTTACATCGTGCTGTGCCTATTCGTTGGACTCACTTCTGTCAGCAGTACATGAGTGATGCCCTTGACCTCTGCCAGCTCCGACGTTCTGCCTTCACGACCAGAGACAGCCATGTATATTACGGAGCTGACCTAAAAACCAGCCGAAGCCAACGGAGAGGCTCCCAGTGGTTTCAGTGGGCTTCGGATCCCTCCCATACCACAGGCACGTTGGGTTGCGTTCTATACACACGTGAATCGCGAGCCTGTGTGTCATTAGATAAGGTCTGCTTTCTGCGCCTCGCCAGATGCGCTGCGCTGTGCTCTTCTCCCCCCGGGCATTCAGCAGATAAAAGATCCAACTGGGAAGAGCCGCTCCGTTCAGAACTCAAACCTGAACCTCATCAAACAGTGTGAGGGTTGGGTTTGAGATCATTACACATATCGGAAGCAGCTGGGAAGTTTGGATTTGCGTCTCAGGCTCAGCAGAGCGCGGTGGGATGAAGGCCACTTGCAGCACGCGCGGCTTAGCAACAAGATTCTTCCAAGCAGGATAATTTGTAGGTGCTCCGCTAGTCTTACACCTGTTATGCTCACGATTAATCTGAGAAGTGGCGAATTTGCCTGAAGATCTCTTAGTGGCTTCATAGCAAGACCAAAGCTTCATGTTTTATTCGTAATTCAGCCTGTGGCATGTGCAGCAAAATACAAGCAAATACAAGCCACGCAACCCACAACAGGCAGCGCATCACTACGCCTGGCTTATGCTGTCAGACAAGACAGTCATCTGTACTGCTGTTTTTAAGGTGCTTTCACCTCCTAACCTCCCCTACCCCTGCTGCCCCCCCGTCCCACTCTGTGAGCCCTTACGAGCAGGACCTTCCCCTCCGCACGCTGCCCAGCACGGCGTGGTACAGAGGAAGAAAGGTCAGATCCGCAGACTGTAATCTTTCTGGCCCAGAATCTCTGCGCCAAAGCCAAAAAAATAAAGAAAATCAAGGATGGAAAGGATCAAGGTCAGAAAATACCGAGCGCCTGGGTAGGGGCTGAAGGAAAATATACTTCTTCTGACACAGAAGCCAAGGATCTGAAATTAAGCAAAGATGCCAAATATTACAGAGAAACCTCCAACACAAAAACCGTGGTCAGTCTTTGAACTCATACATATAACAGACACTGGAGTATTAAAACAACAGAGGCACTCATACCAGCTTGGGAACTCCAGCATAATTTAGTCTGAAGTTATTCACAAACATTATCAATATTTCTGAGTTTACACTCGCACCTTTGACTGTTGACTTAAAGCATCTAGTCTGGTTCATGCTACTGGTAATGTTTACACTTTGGAATCTATTATGCATAGAAAAATTAGGGATTATCTCTGACCTGGGTCCCACATATTTTTATGCAAAACTAAATAATAGGGTTATTTATTCATTTAATCAATTCCATATATTTGCCATAAGCGGGCCTGATTTCTTCTGGGGTCACAATCAACATCATACTTCTAGGAGGACGTATGGTTTGACTATTAACACAGATATCCTAGTCGGCATTCAAAAAATCCTGAGTTCTTGTATCTTTTCTCAGGTTAGGAGCACTACATATTAATATGGGTTAACCTACCTAGACTTTCGAAAAGCATTTGACACTGTTCCCCATAGAATTCTCATGGAAAAACTGGCTGCTCATGGCCTGGATGAGCATATGAACAGCTGGATCAAGCACTGGCTGGATGGACGGTCCCAAAGCATGGTGGTCAATGGAGTTAAATCCAGCCGGCGGCCGGTCACAAGTGGTGTTCCTCAGGGCTCCATGTTGGGACCGTTTCTGTTTAACATCTTTATTGATGATCTTGATAAGGACATAGAATGTATCATCAGTAAGTTTGCAGATGACACCAAGTTAAGCGGGAGTGCTGATCTGCATGAGGATAGGGAGGCTCTACAGAGAGACTTGGATAGATTGGATCGATGGACCAACGCTAATGGAATGAGCTTCAACAAGGCCAAGTGCCAGGTCCTGCACTTGGGCCACAACAACCCCATACATCTCTACAGGCCTGGGGAAGTGTGGCTGGAAAGCTGCCTGGCAGAAAAGGACCTGGGGCTTCTAATTGACAAGCATTTGAACATGAGCCAGCAGTGTGCCCAGGTGGCTAAGAAGAAAGCCGATGGCACCCTGGCTTGTATTAGAAATAGTGTGACCAGCAGAAGTAGGGAGGTGATTGTCCCCCTCTACTCAGCGCAGGTGAGGCCACACCTTGAGTATTGTGTCCAGTTTGGGGCACCTCAATACGAGAGAGATATTGAGGTGCTGGAGCAAGTGCAGAGGAGGGCAACGAAGCTGGTGAAGGGCCTGGAGAATAAATCTTATGAGGAGCGATTGAAGGAGCTGGGACTGTTTAGTTTGAGGAAGAGGAGGCTGAGGGGAGACCTCATCACTCTCTACAACTACTTGAAAGGACATTGTAGAGAGGTTGGTGCTGGTCTCTTCTCACAGGTAATTAGTGATAGAACAAGAGGGAATGGCTTCAAGCTGCAACAGGGTAGGTTTAGACCAGACATTAGGAAAAAATTCTTCACAGAAAGAGCGGTGAGACACTGGAATAGGCTGCCCAGGGAGGTGGTGGAGTCGCCATTCCTGGATGTGTTTAAGAGTCGTTTAGATGTGGTGTCAAGGGATATGGTGTAGGGGAGAACTCTGTAGAGTGGGGTTGATGGTTAGGCTCGATGATCCCAAGGGTCTGTTCCAACCTAAATGATTCTATGATTCTATTCTATGATTATATGGAAACACCAACAGGAGAGTCATTACTGGGGTAGTCCAGGCGAGTTTAACTCTTAAATGGGGAGGGATATGTGTATTTGTTAGGAATGAAAACCTTCCTAAAGGTTTCCTTTCCAAAAAAAAGGAAAACCTGAAAGTGTTCTACACTTAAACACAACAAAAAGGTTTTCAGGTGATGAACGTCTGCGGGACCTCTTGCAGGCAGCTGCAGGCTTTCTCTGCAGACCAGACAAAAGCTGTATAAAAGGTAACCATCACTTTTTGGTTGCTTGGAGTGCAGAAGTAGAGGGATGCAGAAGACCACCTTGTCGGTCTTTAGAGGGGACAATGCTAATCCTCATACCCTGTGTTATGCCATACAGTAGCACAGCTGCCTAAAGCCAAGCACCGCCTGGTTTATGTTTTAAACCAGGCGGTGCTTGGCTTTTATGGTAAAGAAATTTATGTTAAAAATATCTTACGTTAAAGATCTTTGCATAGCTAAAATTCGTGTTTATGTTAAAGATCTTTGCATAGCTAAAATTCTGCTTTTCCGTACACTTACATGATCCCAAGCTTCATCCTACCACCACATTAATAGATGTGTTTATTTCATATGGTATCTGCTTCAGAGGACGTCACCCGTAGCTTTAAAAATTAATGATTGCTAATGACCTGCAGTCCAAGAATCAGAAGCTTAGGGAACTTCATGAATATCTTGGGATAATGAATTAATTCTCTTTTTCACAGTCTGTTTGGCATTGCTGGCAAAAGAGAAATGGAAAGGCAAACAATGTCAAATGTATTTATCCATTTAAATCTATTACTAACTGGCTTTAAGGAAAATGAAAGCATGTTATTTCCTTTTAGAAGAATAAGAGTAGATTTGGTCTGAAAACAAGAGATATCCTTTCTAATGAGGGATAGTTGATCAGTAACTCCCAGAAGTTAATGCACTTAAAAATCTGAATATCATACTAGGAAAAAAAAATTGTTTGTTCCATTCAGGAAAAGTGCAATGAAGACTAAGCAACATATTTTACTGAAATTGCAAGTCACGCTGGTGTCAACTTCTTAAGAAAACAAGCAGTAATTTCATTATTAGCACATGGCTGGGTGCTAGTTGGGGGAAACGCACCTCCAAGAGCGAGGAGGAAAAGTAACATGTAACATAACAGACACCTGCCGTAAGCAACAGAGAACATCAACATTTAATGACCGGAGTAACCATATCCTCCTTCAGCGGATGGAGACGGTATAGAAGCAGATGGAGTAAAATGCTAACAAACACTATGTACCAACTGTAATAGGAGATGTGAAAGCTCACCAGGATTATGCCACGGTGAGACTAATTGCCAGGGTGCCTGGCAGTTTTAACAAGCATGTTTCCTCCCCCCACCCCTCCTCTCTTTTGACTAGTGGCTATATTTTATTTATTTATTTAGGTTTTAACACCTCCTTTTGTGATTTGGAGGCAAGAGGAATCCGTTTCAGCATCAGCACAATGCCTCATGCGAGACTCCTACAGCTGAACATCTGCTTGACAGAAGGCTGATGGGAGCGACATGCCAGCTTGGGGGCTCTTTCTCATAGTTTGTGTGGCAGAAGTAAAGTATTTGAAGTATTTACGGACTCACGGGACACAGCAGAGAACAGGGATATGTGAAGACGCATCAGTTGTCTGTACAGAAACTCCACCAATGTTGATGCCACCTGGTGAGACCAGCTGAAGGCTCGTGCCTGGCCTTAGGACAGCCTTCAGATGACGCTGCGACTGTGCTTGCTGCTAAAGAAATGCAGAAGAACCAGACAGGTGTCCTCTAAAGATATAAGAAAGACCTCCACAATTTGTGCCTAGCAACTAAAACTTCAGTGAGAGATTGTCTGAAAGAAACGGGCCGTCTGGAGGAGAAAAATGTTGCTCCTCCAGAGAGAGAAGCTGTAGTCCATGATGTTTCGAGGAGGAGGCGTGTATAAGAAAAAGGGAGAAGCTAGGAACAAAAAGGGCCACCTGGGAAGCTAAAACCTTTGTCCATAAGGAGAAGGGTATTGCTGCAGGCGGCTCTCAAGAGCTGGGCAGGCGGCTGGGTCACAGTGTGGTGGGAAGGTGCCCTGTGAACCAGCTTTGAAATAAAAGTCACCTGCAGGTGCGGTGTCCTCAGCAGGTGGATTAGGGGTTGCCTTTCCTCCACCTCTCCGTGGTAGGCAATGGGGGTTTCATGGTGAAACGCGGACTTTTGGCACGTTATGCGCAGGGGTCCTGGTTCTTAAACTTCATTTGAAACAGGCAAAAAAATTAAAGTTGATATATGTTTTCTACCAATACATTGCAGGTGGATACTGATTCCCAGGTGCAGGAGAATCTCCCCTGGGTTCTGCAGGAGAGTCGCAGGCTATTGAGTCACAGAACAAATACTGGCAGAAAATTACAGGAGCTGATGGAATAGCGCAGAGGGGAAAGGAGGGATGAACTCTGCTCCTTGTCACAGGGTCCTCTGTGGCTACTCCAAACACAAAGCTAAGAGCAGGTGCAAGACTATCTACCAGTCAGAAGGTGTTATCCATAATAACGTGCTTTTCAACCAGCATCAGAAAAGGAAGTTGGAAAGCAGGAATGGCCTCAAGGGGAAAATGAAAAAGAAATGTCAGAGGAAAATACTCCTAAGCTGGGAACTGATGCAGATGGATAGTTAACCATCACTATATAATAGGGAGATCTCAATTTATAGCTTCAAAGACTTAGAGTTGTATTCCCTCTTCTCCCTATCTCTTTTAGAAGATTCAGGTTTTCACCCTGCCGAGGCTGGACTGTGCTTATCAGCAGCTCAGGGTTTTATGTCCCAGTGAGAGTAGGCAAATGTTTAAATGTGTTTAACTAAGGAGAAAATAAACCAGGACTGGTATCAGTGAAAATAAAACCTTCCTGGTTGAGATCAGGCGGTGAGAAAGACCGTGGTCCTGTCGCCAGCTGTGCAACTTCTGGAGGCAGCTGGGGGCCAGGGACCAAGGCTGGGGGTCTGGAGGGGATGCAGCAACAAAGTCAAACCCTCCTGGTACTTTCTGGTAACACAATTCATCCCCTGCGTCTGTTGCATTGGTGTTCAGTGGCACCCGGGAGCTCTGGGTGATGCCAAGGGGCAAGTATTCAATTCCCGTATGGGGGAAGGAGAATTCCCATCTAGCAGAGCAGGAAACTGTCCCGTCCCGGTCACGGCTCAGCCCCCGGCTGCGGAGCTGCCTTCGGGCAAAAGGCCTTGATTTTGAAAGACAGTTGTAATGCGCGCGGTTGTGTGCTTGCAGGCAACTGTGAGCACAAAGGCAGGACTTCTTAGTGTGCTTAATAACTAAAATTTTTGCATTTTAGATGTACAAGTATACAACTGCACCCACAGCGTTAATCTTCTCTCAATCAGATTTCTCAATATTTAGTTCAGCAAGTTCACCATCTGTAAAAGCAGGTAAGTTTGTGAAGTTGAGCCCTTGGAGGTTTCTTCAAAATAATGTAGTCTCAATCCATTTTCCAGGTTAGTAAACTTAGAAACAGAGTCAGTTTTCTTCCTGCAGCTGTTTGCATAGTCCATGAAATGATTTGTGCACATATGTGTCACCAAACAAATATTCCAATGCCTTTTCGATAACAAATAGAGTGTGATAATGAATGTACGTCTACCAGTCAGACAAGCACGTGATACTGATGCATGCTATAGCACGCTATAAGAGCCAAACTCTGTCCTCTAGAAAACCCAGTAAAAATAAACTGCATCTTTGGAATTACCTTTCCAAGCTACACTTAGAAAAATTAATGAATGTAGTTCCATGACCAGGATTTAACACACGATAGGATTTTTTTTTTTTTAAAATGCCCACGAGTCTTCAGGCTGATGTGATATTATGCTTTTGCTGGTCTTAATATTATTGTTTCTGTCTCATTTTAGGTTACTCTCCAGTGTTTATTATTAATTCAAATTCTCACTATTAAAGGGAAGATATTATCCATATGGTTGACGTGCTGCTCAGTATGTTCGTAAGTTCTCCAACGTTTTGATTAACACTGACAGAAACCCCTTTGAAAACATATGGCCCTATATACATCCTGTCATTTCTAATAATAGGGTACATTCTTCAGTACATTTTCTTAAGAAGATGAATTCAGTCATATTTTAGAAACATGCTAATACTTTGTTAATTAGTCCTTTGAGGTCAGGGGGAAAGAAAAGACTGAATGAAAATAAACTTTTCCTTGAGCAGACACCATGAGCACTGTAGATAATTTGGGCAACAGAAAAACGTGATATCTATGAGTAATGGTCGCTATATACAGCCAGATTTCTTAAACCAATTAGCTTCTGGCATATTCCTGAAGATATTCATGCTCTATTTGATATGCCAGACCCTTAAAGCTTTAGCATGAAGACTGATTTTGATGCTCATTTCACTGATTAGGTCAGTATTTTGTTTCGGGTGTTGAATTTCTATATTTATACCAGTTGTTTCCCTTTTCTAACACCTTTGGGATATCTGAGGATCTCAGCACTCTTCTCCCTTACACAGGCAGGTCTGATACCAAACCCAGTAAAGATATTGCTGACTTAAATTCACTTTGGCTTGCGCAGTAACACGGCACATTTAGATGCTAGAATTTGTCCTCAGAGACTATTTCCACCACGCCTGCTCTGCTGGGATTTTCATCCATTCCTTCACCGTGACCGTGGAAATTCCAACCTCCATGGTCTCTCTTAACCAGCTTTTTCCTCACGTAGCTGCTTGTACTACTCATCCTCTGGCTCCACTACCTCCGTACTTGTTCAGCGAGAAGCTGCTCAGCCACATATTCTTTAACGCGGTACTTCAGGGCGTGACTATGCAAGAATAAGTCAGTTAATCTACTTGAAGACTCCGCAGCGCAACAGCACAAATATGTTTTTAAAAGATGAGATATCAATATTGTATTTCATAGACTTGAATATTTTCATACCGCTTACACGTGTTCAAGATATACCTACTCAAGTTCTTTCCCCCCAAAAGGTGCATCATTGTCTCTAATGTTGATAAATAATGACGCTAAAATTGAAAAACTGCTATTATAATGATTTTGGCTAGCATCTTACTTTCATTGCTTATTTTCTCCTTCTTCTTCTTGTGGAAAAAACAGAGACATACAATTTGATTCGCAAAAAAATTCAAAACTGATTAGATTTTTTTTCTCCCTTTTCTTCTCTATCTCCTCCCCCTCCGTTTGCTCCTGCTCTTTTTCCCTTGGGAAAAGTCCCTGTCTGGGCTACATCAGTGAAGCATTTCTGGGCAAAAAGCCATCAGTCCTTATGAAACTCCATCTCTGACTATTACTACAGATCGGTTTCTGCGAGCCCACCAAATCTCTCCTTCTCTAGACTCCTCTCAAAGAGAATAATAAAATTCATGGTCTTTGTCCATTGGTAGAAGCAGCCTGGTGTGTCTGAAAGGTCTTTGGAAGCTGCAGGATGAGGTTATCAGCAATCCCACCCCTTAAGAACTTTTCGACTCCCAATTAAATCTTACCCGTACCGCAGAGAGCAGCTCTCTCCACATCTTGTTTTGTGAAGGACCAGTCAAGACAAAGGAAATAAATACCATACAAACCCTACATATTGTCCATTCCAGGTGTAAAGCACATTTCTTTGATTTTGCCTACCCTAACATGCATGCGAACAGCATTTATATAAATAACGATAGCCAACAAAACACCTTCCAGAAAGTGGAACATCATCTTGTGTATGTATTACCCTTTTGAGGGCCTAATGGGAGGAAGAATGAAACACCTCCAACAGAGGTTAGCAGTCCTTCAGAGCTCATCTACAAGAAAAAGGAAGGCAGGATCATAGGGAGACTCCTACAAGAACTGGACTAAATCGGAAACCTCCACCACTGATGGAAAATCAAAACAATTTAAAAAAAACAACCAACTATCAAAAGCATATTTACAGTTTTGTTGCCAAAATTCTGTACACTTCCAATGGTAGTTTTTTTGCCCTGTGGTATCGAGTTTCAAGAGCAGCACAAGTTTTGTTCACTCTCTGTCAATTCAGATATAATATGACCTTTTATACTTTGTTTTACCCTGTACCTGCCTTTTTAGAGCTGCCCATCCTCCCTGCCTTAGTTTTTCAGAAATTGAGAGACATGAAGTGCCTTCAGACCAGTTACATACGACAGCCTTGCAGATAACTACTCACTACTAATAAATCCAGGCCTGTGCTATGCAGTTTATCTCACGATACTCCTTAAATTACAATACTGTTATTTAACTTTTCTTTTCTTTCTTTTCCCCCATTGGTTCTACATTATTTTAACTGCTGCACATGATACTGAAAACTTGGAGACTGTTATCAGTTTAGGAAAAGGGTTTTAAATGGAAAAGATTAAGCTTTTGGCCCGAGTCCAGCAAGCACTTAAATGCATGAGTAACTTTACTCCCATGAGTAGTGTCTTTGAAGCCAACGGGACCAGCCATGCACGGAGGAGCACACGTTTGGACAGGGGAGAGCAGACTCTGCAGCGAGAGGTCCAGGTTCAAAATTTGGGCCTGCGTTTAGCTAGGTGTGTGTGCTCAAATTCATAAGACGTTAACGTACTATACATGCTCACTACACTTTTTCCAAATAGCATAGCTTTATGGCTATGTTATTATTTTTTCCCCTCTCTAAAATAGGCAGCTGTTCTTCATTTTTTTTTTCTTACCTACACGCCAGATTTAAAAAGAGTCCGGTTTCAGTTTTTCAGAGAAAATAAAATAAATCAATGTTTCGCAAACACAGAATACATATTTTGCTATAAGGCATCGGGCTTGGCAACGCCTAACCAGGTTCTCTTCAGATGGTCAGAG
This sequence comes from Larus michahellis, assembly GCF_964199755.1. NCBI lineage: Eukaryota > Metazoa > Chordata > Aves > Charadriiformes > Laridae > Larus > Larus michahellis. The sequence goes on from NC_133901.1 coordinate 66,308,510, forward strand.
AATAGGAAATAGGCCTGAAAAAAGTCAGTGGTGCACTGTAACAACTTTTATTGTCACTTCCAAGTCACTGTCTTTTTCTACACCTGCACCTTTCCTGCCCCAGTATTAGCTACTGTCCTCCACATTTTCTATTTTCTGTAAAAGACAGCCTTAAGCTCTGCACAAACTTAATTTATATTTAAACCTCTTGCTTCAAGGTCTATGCCAGTCACCAGCACCACTGAGAGACAGATAGAAGTCAGATACAAAAAAATATTGTCCTATGAAAGACGTCACAGTTAATCGTTTTGTCTCAAACAAGGAGTAGCAACTTGTATTATTTAAAAAAATAATTAAAAATAATTTAACGGAAAAAGTGTAAAACCTCCTAATTAGGATGCATCAAAAACTTCACGGTGGCATTTCGAACCAAAAAAATCATTGCAGCATTACAGAACCTAAACACTTGATTTCTGTTTGTTGTGAAAAAATACTGATAAAAGATGTGCCTCAGTGCTCAGCAGCCCCATTCACGCCTGTTCTTACCTACCAAGACGACGCATCCCTGCAGGGACAAAACCAAACACCAACAGAGGAGATGTAGCCCTATCAAAGGAATTACCTTACAAAGGAAAATGGGATCATGAGATACCTGAATTAAAATTTCTAAAACCTGGCACAATTCAGTGTAGCATGCTGTTGGCAGAACAACCCGACCGATGTCAACGGTAGCAGGGATGAAGGTGGCCATGCACGAACTGAAATCTTCCATCCGGCTGGCCCTACCCTATGGGGATTTCAATAAAACTTACCGGGAACCCATGATATTCTGCAAATAAGGCACCATCCACAGCGCATGTCATTGGGGCTGTGCAAAATTAAACAGAATTGTGAATGGCTAAAGGCACTGGATTAACCCTGTCTTACTGTGTCCCTCTCACAAAACATTAATATACCACAGTTGTTTTTTTTTAAATTAACTTTTTACTTCCTACACTGAAACTTACTCCTTGTTCATACACAGACAGCACAGACCACTAAACAGATTTTCCTATGACAATAGATACTAGTGAGACCAAGCAGTTTGATATCTAGCTGCCTGATTCAGGAGAAAAAAAAAAATCAATGTGCCTGAAAAACTTATTTCTAAGAGTGATGAAGCTCCCTGCTACAGATTGCAGTGCCTAATTTGCCAGATATTTGTTTCCTAGCTATTATTGCCTGCTGAATATTTTAAATCCATTGTAATTCAATATTCAGGCCAAGTCTAAAATAAACCTTTTATTTTTTTTTTCCTTTTGATTATTTTCGTTAAAGATATTTTTGTCTTCAATCTTCCATTTCAATCTTGGCCTTTTAAAAGGCCATCTTCAACTTTAAAAGCAGCCTTAATTACTAGACATTTTGTCTCCTACTTGGCAACATAATACAAGATGAGGAAACTGGATGCAGAGTCTAATAAATGCGTAGCACCATCCAGAAGAGGCAATAGGATGCTACATTCGGTTAAAAGCAGGAAACAATTTATATCAAGACCCACTAACAGGTTATTGTACCCTATTTTTCAGGTGTAAAAGCGCAAGCTCGAATTTTCTAAAGTCGGCTAAAGACAGATACGTATTGACTAATTTTTAAACATTAGTCAACAGGCAGGGCTTTATTTCGATAATAGGATTTCGAAGTATTTTGGTTTTCTGTAAATACTTCTGGGGTAAGAGCTGTATATTTCTATGGGCATCTTCAGAGCAATTAGCTACCTTTGGGGAAACAGAACATAGTGGCCTGTTCTTTAGTTTGTGATAAAAGTAAAGGAATTCAATGCCACATCGTTCTGTCGTTAGGGAATAACACTAACTCTCTTCCCACAATTTAAGTCCTACATAGAGCTTTAAAAAGGTCAGCGGGATTGGAATTTTGGGAACTACGGACCTGGTCCTATTTATAGAAAGATTACATGCTTTCAGGACCAAGGGAAAAAATGATGAATCATTTCAACAAAAGAGAGGCCTTTTTTTAACGTCTGAAAATAGTGACAAAGATGGGAAGCAAGCTGGTGAGAAAGGACTGACGGCGGCGAATACGCAGGCAGTAATATCCCCCTGCGCTCCTCAAGCGTGCTAAGACTTGGGATGGACGGGGATTCAGTCGTGCTGCGCCGCGGGTTCCTGTTCTCCGTGCTGTATTCCAGGAGGAAGGGAGAGTCGGGGTATTTACAACCGCAACAGGATTCTCTCTTTAACAACACCTATTTAGCTACCAAATCTTGCTGTTTCTTAAAGCACTTACTGACTTAAAGGAGTTACCTGCCCTTTTGCTCTGCTTCACAATCTTAAAGCGTTTTTTTTTCTCAGCCTATGGGGTGATGGAGAAGTATATTCATTGTAGGGTGCGGCCTGATCTGAGTGAGAAAAAGCTCTACTGATTGTTTTTGGGAAAATGTGTAAGAAATTGTAATATATTGTCTTATTCCTTCCTCTGGGTTTAGCTGGCTTTAGGGATTTGGGGGTGGATTTAAACAAAGCTTTTAAAATGAATGTTCTAATTTTTAAAACACTAAGGTGTGGGGTATGCTGGTGGCCCATAATCTACTGAGAAAATTCTGAATATCACTGCAATACCCTCCTAGGCATCACTTTTTGAAACGTATTTGGTTTTTTCAGGTCAAGAGGTGGTTAGGGAAAAGAAGAGGTAGCAATAACTTTATACAGCCAGCGTAAACACTACTGCATCCAGTGCATCGGGCGCTAGAAAAATACATTTATCTCTTTTTTTTTTTTTTTAATTACAGATGTGGTGTGTCACCACATCTTCACGCTTCTGATTTTTTTTTACCACACAATATCTACCTTGATCGCTTTCATGTCTTCTTATGAAATCAGCGACAGCGTCAGTTCTTTCCAGGGAGAAGAGGCTGGTGGGGCTTTCCTTAACCCCTGTGCAAACCTTTTGACATCCAGGCAACACGTAAGGCACATGCACTGCATGGGATCTGCATGTGCCTGTCATGGCAGTGATGCAAAAATGGCATTTAAATGCTGTACTTCCCAAGGGTCTCGGGAGACACGGCAGAGAGAGATGGTGAGGACTCCAGAAGAGGAGGAGGAGGAGGAGGAGCTGCACAGCCTATAGGTGCCCGTGGTGATTTCCGAAGAAATCAGCTCCAGAGACGTGCGTCTCTTGTTGTTGTTCTTTTTTTTTTTTTTCTAAAGCACCATCCCTTGATTTTTCTGGGTTATTCGCCACACCGCACACGCACCCAGGGAGGAGGAAGGGAGAAGGGTGGAGAAGAGGTGTTCACACGCCCCGCTTTAAGCACCTAATTTACTTCCTGCTTGGCAGTCCTGCTGCTTTATCTAATCGCTGAAGAGAGATTTGCTGCTCCAAAGGGCAACTCAAAGCAGCTGTGTTAGGTCCTTGAGCTGAGTAGCCCCCTGAATGACAGCTGCCAAGTGATTTGTCACCAACACCAGCAAGCCCGTAACGTTCCCAAATATCTTTCATTGAACGGAGAGTCTTCTTGTAGAACAGCTTTAATGATGGGAGAAAGATTTTGCTTTGGCTTCTATATTAAGTCCATGATAGTGTTAATCCCATAAAAATATAAAACATCCAGAATTTCTCTCTAATAATTGTAAACACTGCTTCCTTTGTCAACTTTTTGATTTATTGGAACTTATTATAGAGCTAGACTTTATTGTATTTGCTTATGATACCACAGTAATCTTTTCCCAGGCTTTCACTTTATTTTGTTACATTTATCTAGCAAGCCAGATTCACACTCCCACAGTAACCATATGGAGAAAAGCCACAAAAGCTGTTAAGTACATTTAATTACTGTTTTGATGAGCTCATATTTTAATTATGTTTATTGATTCTGTGTGTGTTGAAATAGTTTTAGCATTTCAAGAAAAAAAATGGAATCAATATACTGTAATTACTGGGCATTTTATAATTTTTCTGTGTAATTAAAACATTCATATAATATTTTTAACACTTTTTACTAATCCTTCAGCTGTGATTGGCTGCATTTCCTTCCATGTTTAGGTGAGCTTTAATTTTCAGTCTTCCACAACGCGAAGCTAAGTTCAGGACTAAGCATCTTTTCCATCAAATACTTTCCTTCCCCTTTAGACCTTCTTAGGAAATCGAAAATAACAGGCATATGGTATTTACTAACACAACGCCGGTTGTGACACGTTGGTACATCTTCCACTTGGAGCTGTCATGACAGCACTGGCTAGCGCTGTAGTAACAGCTTGATGGGTACGACAGCTAAGGAAGAGGTCTTCCTAATGTAACCGTCACCGTCCTATTTCATTTCAACAGCTGGCATTTTAGCTAAAATGCTGACATATATTATTTGACTTTAAAAAATACATACACCTCTATTAAGCTAAAAAAATTACTTAAGGCTGTTCTAGGGCTTGTAAACGAAATTCTCCCTTGAGTAGACCTAAACTTTTGGATTATTTAGAATGGTAAAGAGGATGTAACGGTATGGGGACATGATCCTCCAGGGGTATGACTGGCAAAAGTCCTTTTGTTTGCACGGAGCACAAGTTTTGTTTCATGGTGAAAGAAAATGACTTTGGACACCCAGTTTGGGTACAACCATACGTTTGGGTGGTAGAACGGCAGGGAGCCAAGTAGGCTGTCAAGCTTTTAAAGCTGTTGCATGTCATGAGGAAGAGAAGCACGTTTTTCTCCGCGGGTTGTCCCTTATCAGACAAATTAAATTTTTTTTTTTTGCATATAGGTAAATTAGATACTATTGATATATAAATCACAGGTACTGCTCTTGCTCAGTCCCCTTACATGCCCACTGATCTGGATGAAAGGACTTGCTAAGCAGACCCTGCGAACGGGAAAAAGAGGCAGCAGTGCCAGCACAGGCATTTTTAACAGAGGGACCTGAACAGCGATTGCTTTCACCCAACGCTAGAATTTCAATGATGCAACTGAGTTTTGAAATTTCAGGCTTCTCAGGTGGTGAAAATTCCATCCTCAAGGGAGCTCTGATGTTTGTAGACATGACATGGCGCGCTTCAGACCTTTCGCTTTTACTTTGCCTCTGGGTTTTAATTTCAGTAGTATTAAAGGCAAGAAGTAGTGTCCCACCATTCAGCCATCAAGCTCAGTTTTCATCTATTTGCACCCTTGCATGCTACACTGACTGTGAATTAAAGAAAAGAAAAAAAGCCAACTGCTTGTATTTTAAGACTCTGCTTGCAGAAGCATCGTTCTCAGCCTTTCCGTATACTTTCGAATCTCTGACAAAATGCTAGAAGGTTACTGCAAACTGGACGTGTTACATGGCGAGCTGTTCCTGAAGTATTGTACCCTGGGCTCTCAATCTCAATCTTAAATTACCAAAGAGAAAGAAATATTTTTTCTGTGGAACTCATCTTAACTTGACCCCAGGCATATAATGTTATCAGGGCTGGAAAGTAGGTGCTGGCCGAAGAAAGAGAAGGGACTTCATCTACTTTAGTACTGTGTATTACCTGAGGGTCACGAGATTACTGTGAGAAGGGGCAGAATGTATGACTCCGGTAACAAAAAGAGGTATCAAGAGCTGAAAGAGAATATTTATGGGAAAAAAAACATGCGATAGCAACAAATAGAGCTACCTGAAATAAAAGTAGAAAGGATAGACAGGAAGAATACAGAAACAACCCATAACTGTCCATTTGGAACGAGATAGGCCATGATTAGAGAAGGTTCGGGTGTCATCTTGACCCCCAGAGGGAAGGCAGTGGAAGAGCAGGGACCAGGGAAATAGCGTGGAGGCAGGGAGAGCCTCATTTGCTCCTCTTTGGAGCACTTACCTGAAGGGTGACGCTTGGTTCTGGCCAACTGCCCTGCTACAGGCCGGGAGAGCCAATAGACGTTACCAGGAGTCGGCGCAGTAGGACTCTGCACAAGTTGCTCCTCGTCTGTGTGTTACAAAATAGATTTCACTGAGTCTTTAAACCAGCCTGGAGAATCCTGCCTCAGCAGTGCCGGGACAGCGGAGGGATGGGGAGGGAGATTGCCAGCTGGAGTGGTGTCCTCAATGCTTGTACCTGCTGCTGAATCTGCAGGTTCTGGAGTGGTTTCCACAGTCACAAGGTGCAAGAGCTCTATCCCAACATCTTTTGGGCTCTGCAAAACAAGCACCAAATTCAGTGTTCGCCAGAGTCAACGTGAACAGTTTCCTTTGATATCAGGAATGTTTTCATCAACCCTTAATGCACTTTTTAGGAAGTCTCATTCCTGTGCGTACTCTTTACAGTATAATTCAGGTATATTTGTTTCCTTTGTTTCTGACACGAGTTTTCTTCTGCTATCCTTTAATAATGCAGTTTTCTTTCAATATAAAACACATGCTGCATACTTATATATGCAAAAACTGATCAAATAGATACACCTGGGAAAATGAAATGCGAGAAGAGTTAAGGGGTCCTAGTTGTTTCTTACCACAATGCAGAACTCTCCACTTCAAGACAAAAGCCCCAAATCTCTGCAAATACACCACTGTAAAACCCAGCTGATTCTCTCGAAGTTGGAGGAACTATTTATGGTTTCTGCCATGGAGAAGCCAATCTTTCCCCAGGAAAGACTGTTTGATGTCTGTCTGTTGACTTCTGCAGAAGCGGAGAGGACACGCAGGAGGATTTGCCGCTGTAGCACGCCTGATTAATTTAAGCACACGCTACTCACTGAAATAAAAAATTTCAGATAATTGAGATGGTAGCGGCGAAATGGTTGATTAGGCTAAGAGACGTTAGCTGCAAGAATTAGGATCAGGGTCAGCCATAACTTTGAATCTCCTGGTTTTGCTATGTGTGACAACATTATTGTTGTTTTGAGATAATTTCTTGTTTGTTTTTTTTTTTAAAAAAAAACAACAACAAATGAAGGATAATAAAAATACTCTACTTCAGAAAGGCTGCTTTGCTGTCCTGGGCATATACACACAGTTTGCAAACAGCTTGTTATTCAGCCATCAGGCTGGAAGAGCTCCTCCAAACTGGTTTCCGTCGAAGGGATAAACACCCATTTATAAACTTTTTTGCAATGCTGTATAATTTTACCTGAAAGGCTCAAATGGCTCCTGCCCATGTAGACACCCACGTAGATCATTTTCAAGGGAGCAGCTACATATCAGAAAATCTTTTGAACATTGGTAAATGTGGAAGTACAGCACATGTGTTTCTCAGCGTAGTAACTCGGCTGTGTCATTTCTCTCATTTGCTCCACATTCAGCCCCTTGGGAGTTCCGATCCTGGCTCCAGTTTGGCAGTTTCACACACATAAAAGTCTCATTCGTGCAAGTTTCGTGAGCCACCAGACAAAAATAAGATTTATTTTTTGCTGACTTTTTTTTGCGTTGCATCTCTAAATCAGGAAAACACAATTGTTTACGACGAACATAATCAGGCCCTTTTCATTGTAATTAGCAGCACGGTTGCTCCTAATTGTCTGTCCGGGATCTCTGTCTTTAGACCAAAATGAGATTAAGAATATAGGTGAATTAATCATCTATGAGGACCACGAGATGACTGACCCACAGTTACATCAGACAGGACAATAAAAATTATATTTCTCCTCTAACTGATGAAGGGAAGAAGAAGATTCCTGATGTGCAGGTTATACTTGTGTTTCTGCCGTATTTAGGTGAAGTGTCTGAACAACTGTCAGAAAAAGATCACTGGACTGTAAGCGCCCCTTGCATCCAAGCTGCCTCGAGAGACTTGCACCCAAGTACTTCCCTTGCTATGGAACTATGGTCAGAAACACCACCAGGAGAGCTGTAGCCCAGCAGCAGCCAGCAGGTAAATTTAAGATCTCTCTTCCCTTAACGCATCTCTCCCTCACACTGTTGAAAACCAGAACCCTCCATCCTCCAGATTTGATATGGAGCTCATCAGTTCTATCAGTAATCTGATGAAACCTGTTAAATTTGAAATTATTCCTTTAAACTTCTCCATCTGCAATTATGAGAGAGTAAGGTCATGAAAATTCAAGGTCAATTTGAACTAATAAATCTAATAATTGCATCACATCTAACACCTTTTTCATGGAAACACTGAAGTCAAAGGCTTCAGGAAAATGTTGATATTTTCGCAGTACCTTTTAAGACCTGCTGAATATTTCCAAATTGTTTCATTATAAGTAGTGTTTTAAGATATTTTCCAAGCACTGCTCAGAGTAGCTTTCATTTCTTGTTCACTTTTGTTTATTCAATGGTTATTGACGGAGAAATTCAAATTTACCGATTAACACATTTAAACTTATTACTGCTGCAGATCATTTTTTCTTGCCTATGAGCAGTGACCCCAGCTTTTGCTTTGTAAAAGATTGAGTCACAGGCAATTGCATCTCATTAGTTCTTCGAATAAGAAGTTAAGAGCCCAAACTGAATGACAACGTGATTCTTGATGTGTGGGAACCTGCTGATTTGCTTGCCGAGTGCCTGCCAGTTGAGGACCATCACTGGGCAGAATCTTATTTCTTCACTTGGCTCATCCACAGAAAGTAATCATGGGTGGTTAGAAAAAAGGAAAAGGAAGAGGAAGAGGAAGAGGAAGAGGAAGAGGAAGAGAAAGAGAAAGAGAAAGAGAAAGAGAAAGAGAAAGAGAAAGAGAAAGAGAAAGAGAAAGAGAAAGAGAAAGAGAAAGAGAAAGAGAAAGAGAAAGAGAAAGAGAAAGAGAAAGAGAAAGAGAAAGAGAAAGAGAAAGAGAAAGAGAAGAAAGCAAACAAACCAACCTCAATTATCAGAAATGACAGCAATAGTCTACCAGAGAGATTTCTGTGAGTTCTCATGTACTCATGTATGGATGAATCTGTAAATTTCAAAGGATGAGAAGCAAAGATGTAGCAAAGCTGCCAAAGCCTTCTCGACATCAGATGCTGCCCAAAACAGATTCTCATGTAGATATTGATGTCACTAAATCTCACAAGGAGCTGCACAGCTGTAGGAAATGAAAATTTGTCTAGAAAAAAAGACTGCAAATGGTGTAGAATTTGTTATCGTCATCGGACTCTGTGCAACAACTATGAGCCATACCCATACCCTGCTCACTGCATGTTTCACGAAAGAATCAGTACAGGTGACTCCCCTCTGTCCTCTGCGTGTCCGTGCAAAGTCACACACATGCACACAGACCCCTTCTCCCCTTTCAGGGTTACATTCTTCTAAAGGCAGGTTGAGAACGAGGGATGCATACTGTCCTCAGTGCAGCTGCCTACGGCGATCAGAGACCTGTTCTGTCGACTCCTTCCTTCAGCCTACTGACAATTCTGCTTCATGGAAAACACCTCAACACAACGAACCAACATGAAAAATACAGGGCCCAATTCCCGCCACATCAAATTTCACTGCAAATGTAGGAGCACAAGAACTGTGTGAGAGCAGCGTTAAGTACCGGATTTCATTCTACTCCGCGGGAGATTTATCTCTGTTGGTACGTGCAGCGCATTGAAAAATTCATGCCCCAAAGACTACCTCCAAAAGAACGGTGCAAAAGTGAAGGAAAATGCAAACTAACAGGACAGCTGCCGGGGAAGACGTGGCTGAATGCTTTTGCCGCCCGTTGATACGTTGTCGGCTGGCACAAATAACGATTCCCCTTACCTGGGGGTCACTTTCCTGCATACCTCTCCTTCCCCCGCTTCCCCATCTGCCCCGAGCAGGTCAGCGGGGAAGGGGAAATCAGAGTGTTCCCCATCATAGGGAGAAATCAGAGAGGGTACAAAGTTTCACTTAGCTTTAGATTAGTCTAAATTAAATAGAGTGGCCTGGGGAAGGGTCTCAGCCTGCGGGGCAACCTGATAGTGAAGCTAGAATCACAGTCTATCTATGTTCTAAATTGATGGCAATGAAAATAATACTCCCCAGACACAAAAGTACACTTGTTTTCAGATTAATGCATCCTGAATGTGAGCTTTTCATCTCCTTTCTGAATGAGTTAACGTGTGCTCGTTCGCCTTGGCCAGAAACTGAACTGCAGATTCATTATTTGGAAACTTGTTTGCGCTGAAGTCCATAAGGCCAGTGGCTTGGGAAGATGAAAACAGCTTTCCACAGGCTCTCATTTTGGGAAAAGCTGGTTGCCCAGGGCTGCCAAACGCATTCCCAATGAACTCCTCCACTCGCACGTTATATTTGGGCTGAAAATTGAGACAGCGAATACCTAACTGCTCTCCGGCCTGATCCAAGAATCTCCAAAGGCTCTTTGCGAGGGTAAATGACGCATTTGAAAAACAATTCATTCCGCTCACCGAGGAGCCGGAGAATGCTGTCATCTTGCACTAGCGCTGCGTGTTCCCTCTTCTCAGAGAAGAGCATCGCTATCTGCCATAACTGCCAGATCCCGTGCTCGTATCAATTAATTTCTGGAGTGCACTGTCAATTAATATGTGTAATGGATGATAATTTCACAAATGTTCTAGCTTCATTTTGTGTTTTGTAAATTGTTACTAGCATGGAACTAAATCCTTCTTTGATTAATACAGCAACACATTGTTCTGGTGCTTTCAGATATTGCCTTTTCAATAGTACAGCTCTGTATTTTTCTCACTTATCTGTGGATAGAAGATGTAAGATAGAAGATAACTGAAAAATGCATCTGTCAAGATAAGCTTGTAACTACTGTTCTTTTTGTAACTGGAGAAAAATTACACTAATTTAGACACAGATGTTTCCTTACACTTAGCTTCAGTTCAACTTTCAACGGAACAGAATACTGAAAAAAAAATAATTTAAGGATTGGATCGAAAAGCCAAACCAGCATCATCAGTTCATTCCAAAAGATATATTTTGATAGTGTCAAAACATTTTCAGACATTCTGGCAACATCTGACTTCGCAAAGTGTTTCAGTTCTGACAAATTATGTGTTCTGATAGAGCGTATCTTGAACATGGTCTCTTCAAAGTTCCTCCAGCCTGATGTCATTTTATATTTCTCTTAACCACTAGACTATTCGAATTAATGGGACCTTCTTTGTAATGTATTTTTTGCTGCTATTATAACTCTGCACAAACAACTGCCCTTAGTCTCAGCTGATAGAAACTCCCCAAGCACAAACCGTATCAACACCGTTAAACGAGACGTACCATCCTTGGCCTAGTTCATTAACATACCTTGATCAAATCTCCTTTTTCCTAGCATTAGGTTGTTATCTCCCTGCTATCTGTGCCTATGGCTGTAACTTCATCCTGGAGAACACTAATTCCACATACTGAGAGCAAAAGAAAAGCCCCACAACGGCTTGTTCTAGAGTCCTTGACAAATGGCAGTTGACTCATTGACTCCAGTCTACCTGAAATCCTCCTTCTACTTTCACGTCGACACTGCCAACGCCATTCCCGGGCATGCAAAATTGCTGTGCGCTCACACACGTCTGCTTGCTATTTCCACAACTGGCTGTGTTTTGAAAAGACCTGAAGATGAAAGCCCAGTGTTTGATGCTTGGAAGAAAGCTGTTAGACGATCATTTTTTTCTCATGATGCATACAGCAATAATATGCCTGGGATAAATTGAAGAATGGAGAAAAAACCCTCTTTCTCAGCTCTGGAATTCCCCCTCATACAGTGGCATTGCTGTTCTGTCCAGGAAAAACACTATCTGGGTTTGCATCAGTGAAAGCCCTGGCCAGAAATAAGAACATCATGCTACAGCACCGGAACATAAAGGCACAATTCAAATTCCTTTACTGGTAAATCACAGAATATCATACTCTAAGATCACAAACTCTTCACAAATACATGGGCTGAGAATATTTTAAGAGGTTCCTGTAAGCTATTAATCTATTTTGGTCTATTTAGTGTTCGCCTGGTATTACAGGGCTCATTTCACAGTTGTCTTGACTACAGACAAATCAAGAAAAATAGACAGGCATATTTTTACGCATTCATAAACAGAGCAGATCTAAATTTAGCTTAATAAGACCAGCTTATTCAAGTACTAAAATACTTAGAATGAAATACTTATAACGTAACGCTCATGTAAAACATGGGACTTCGAGGCTGCCGTGGCACGGCTCTGACCGACAGCTCACTCCCGACTTTGCACACACAGGTGAGCTCACTCTGTTTCTCACCGTGACACTAAAACCCTCTGACCAGAGCACATAACCACATCCAAACCAAGGCTCTTGTGTTAAAAGCAAAATATGTCATATGAAATAAGTTAAAACTGTTGGAAAAAAAAAAAAACCAACCCAAACCAAACAACAGTATCTTTTCCAATGGCATTTCAGCTCTGATTTTGGGAAGATGCAGGCAGGTATGTAAGTATCTCCTTCTCTTGGTGGGATTTCTGTTGGCATTCCAGCACGTGTGCTGGTGAACCACTGTCAACCAAATGATCTTATCCAGCTAATTCTTTTAGACTTCATTTTAGCAAAGCTTAAAATTAAAATTACTCTCACAAATAAAAACGTTAAGACATTTGAACTCACCGGAGCTTTTGAACACTGGTTACATTTTAAAATCTATTCTGGTTAAACATGAATTATCATTTTACTTATGAAGTACTTTTAAAAAATATTACAATACAGAAGAACTGCAGAACTACACAGCCATCCACCAAAGTGAGAATATAAATTCCCCAATCTAATAGTTATTTGACTGAGCTAATATTGAAACACTTAATAGCATTTAAACACAAAATGTTCAAATTTCGTTTAAAGGTAGTACTCTGATCATAAGATTTAAATTATCATATTCATTAGAGAAATCCTGTGCTAGGAGTGAAACTCTAACATTGTAGTGAACCAAATTGACACACAGAAATATATTTGCCTTAAAAAGAAGATAGACGCTAATGTGGGATATATTGGCACATGGAAATATTCTTTTTCAGGGCTCCTGCATTTTTCCGCAGAGCAAGTTATCATTTAACTTTCCCCATTCTTCTATTAAAAAGACAATCAATATTTTGAAAGAATAAATTAACAGTAGTTTCAAAACATGACAGGGGCAGGCAGAAAAGCCACGGTCATATGTCTTCATTTTCATTCTAAATATAAATGAAAACATGAGTGTTTATTTTTAAGCCTGCAGACCAAAGCATCTAATTGATCCCACTTGGGAGACGGGCTCTGAATAAAGGGCCATTATGTTTTGATGAGATACGCAATTGCCTTGAACTTGCCAGGAGTTCAGGTGTGGGTATATCTGTACCCCGAGCGCTCGCAGGAATGTCGGTTTTCTGCGCGCTCCTGCTCATGCATCTGCCTCGTGCAGCCCTTGTAGGGACCGGCTCCATTTCACTAGAATAACTTCGCTATTCATGAACAATAAGGTTCAAATTGTACTTTTCTTTAACACAACATTAACTCCCAAAGAGCTGGAAATTCAGTATTCTGTTCCCCAAGCTTAGATTCCAAATCAGTCACTGAGAACATTATATGAGCAGTAATCCCATTAAATATATCATCTTGCAAATATCTAAATCCAGTTAATTAACTTGTATTGCAAAAGAACTCCAAGATATAGTTTTCGGTGAGCAAACTTACATTTTAGGTTTCTAATTATGTCAGAAATAAGTTTCATATCTCCTTTTAATTTAAAAATTAGAGTAAAATCACCTAAAAATCTATAAGTATTGACAAAATAGGTGTTATAGCCATACAAAAATTAAAAAAATCTGAGTGTTCTATATTAAACTCTTATCTGGTGGAGAGATAATACACAATAGAGGGCCCATATATGTTTAAAAAGAGGAACATTATCTGAAGAAAGTTGTAAAATATTTTCTACTTACTAACTAAACAGGAACAAGTGACTGGACAGGTAATAATTGAAATAATTTTGCAGTTCGTGAAGAATGCAGTATTACAATTCTCGTACTTGGAAATCAGTTGACTAAAGGCTGGCCCTGATGAGAGCGTAAGAAAAATATCGGCACAAATTCTTTGCAGCCCACAGTGATTAAAAAAAATGGATAAAAAGAGATTTTTCAAGAGATAAGCTATTTGATTATGCCTTCGGTTGAGGGTGAGGCATTCTTCCAGCGAGAATATATTTAAAGTAAACTGCGAATTTATGCCTTCGTGTGGTTTCACTTTACAACTATAAAAATAAAGCCAACAGAAGGCCAGCTCTCGGGGTGCTGCTCATCAGGCTCTTTTCTTAAAGTACTCACCTGCGATTTCCCCTCCTTTTCCAGGGATGGCAACGCCTTGCTAAGTCACCCGGACACCTGTTTTATTCCAGAGCAGGATCAACATCCATCAGCAGAGAGCGGAGGGGAGGGGGGCGGAGGGGGCCAAGCAAACCTTGGCGTGCTGCGGAGCAGGATTCTGCGCAGGGATGGGATGGGGATAAACGAACGCTCTATTGTCGGGGCTGCCCATAACCCCGTTACTCGGCTTTCAAAAGGAACAGTAGTTGGTAAGGGAAAATATTTTGAAGTGCTTCAAAATGATTTCTCACCACTCCAAGTTTAAAAGGAAAAACTGATTCTAAAAAGCCTTCTTAAAGTACGGTCTGATACTACGCAAAAATTAAGTGACATGGCCTGAGCATCTCACCTTATGGTCCTCTACAGAGGCGTATGTTGAACCATAAAGCTCAGCTGAAAATGGGTATCTCCACAAGGTTTCGGTGCAGTGGGGGGCAGAGGCTGAGTTAGACCCAGTTAGACCCAGGCTAACGAGCTAATTCAGAAAGTACACTCCATATGCCAACCAGTCGTTCTCCCTGCTCCTACCTCAAGGGCCGCGCAATGTAGGGTTATATTGGACACTGTCTCTCATGGTGAAAACACAGCTATTTTTTATTGCACCTGGATGTTTTTGATTGTAATGTGTTCTCTTCCAGCTGCACCGCCTTCTGCTCCTCAGAGACCTGCTCGTCATCACCACCCCTTTGGGTTTGCGGGCTCAGCTGCTCGTGCGAGCCTAAAGCAGGTGAGCTGGATGGACTGCTCTTAGCTCTAGGTCTTCGCCAGCCCACTCGTTTTCTCTAAAAAAAGCGTAGGGATCATTCACACGAACAGCCCAGCTTGTGGGGTTGCAAAGGAGGTGTGGGAAATCCACCAGGAGCACGAGCACGCTGGCAAGACGAGACATGGGTCCTGTTAGCTCAGAAAAGCTTCTCGGCCACAGTGGTGACTGGAAGCCTTCCCCATCATCACGTTAAAGGCTGGAGGGAGTTTCCAGGATTTTTTTTTCTTTTTTTCTTTTAATGTCCTGCGAAAAGGTCTCTTTTGTGTACGTGCTGGGCAGCGTTGCAATGTCACTCGAATCAGTACAACTCCATGACCATACATGAAGTCACTTGTGATTTTAAACAGAACTCCCACCAGTTTCAGGCACAAAGGACTGGGCCCTTTGCTTTCAAAGGGTGGATAACAGCAAAGATGAAAAACATGGGGCAGAAGGGATAAACCCTGCTGTCTTTTTAACAGACTGACCACAACAGACGATACGTTTGCCTATTAAAGCAGAAGAGAGGATATTTTAGAAACAAATCAGCCACAGTATGTGGTTTGGTGTTTTATTAATTGAATTGTGCCCATATTAGCAAGTGTTACTGCTTTTTATTTTTTTCCTTCAAATTATGCCAATTATGATTTCTCTTATGAAAATAACGATTCATGTTTTAGATTGAGTTGTGTGAACATGAAACAAAAGCGGTATGGAGTAAAACTGAAAAGAATTTTGAATTATTTCCCTCCAGTTTATCAGTACTTCAGGTCACAGTCCACTCACCAATTATCCAAATGGTACTCGGTCTCAAAAGAGCTAATAACTACTTAGTCATCAAAGAGAAGCTTCTGGGATTCACAAAACCTCCATAGCTGCATCCTCACTTTAAACTGCCACGAGCTGCGTTGTGGTACTGCAGTGTCACTGGCTGAGCATCACAAAAAAGCCATTCCCTCAAAATACAGGGATACATGAATACCATTATTTTCCCCCCTCTTTTGTGGAAATTTATCTCTTTCTTCCTAGCTGCCCTTTCTCCTTTTGCCTTTATGCGTTTGGCTCTTGTGGTATCTGTTACTCTGATCCACCTGCCTTGCTCGATTTCTTGCACTGAAAGATTCTCATTTCAGCCCAACATTCACGCCGTCTGCCTCAGGCATAATTCAGTTCTCCAAGTCTCCTTCCTCTAGGTGTCTCTCCCTTTTCTTTGACGATGGGCTTCTAATTTTGGATCTCCAGTATACACCTAAGTTGTATGCCTGACGCAGCCCCTGCCTGGGGACACTCCCACCCACCAGAGTTTAGGAGGTCTGATGGGAGACCTGCAGCCTACTTAATGCTCTAGTAACTCTGGACATGTGGAACCCTGAAGATTCAAGTCCCCTGCTCTTGAAACGTTGAAGATGACACAATTTTGTTCCAGACTGACAGAACAGGCTACGGTCCCACCACCTGCTCCTGAAGAACAAAATATGAGCTAGAGTCCATCCAGAACAATAAGAAAATACACTGCTCTGACTAGACACAACAAGGACTGACTCCTCCAGATCAGTTTTAGACAAGGGTGCTACTATCCAAAGTCTTGGAGCATTTAAGCAGTGGGTAGGAGGTGTCTTATGACAGCATCTAATAGCATATAGTCTTTTACACCTTGGGCTCTAGCTGCAAGCACGCTTGTGATTCTGGATATGTTTTGGATCCCAAAGTTGAACATCCAGGCCTCCAAATTAAAGAGAAAGCCTTGCAGTTATGTTATAGCATCATCTGCAGCTTAAAGGTTATTAAAAATGGAAGTATTTTTCACTTCATAGACTAAACAGCTGCTTCATGAGTTGAAAGTGTCCTTGAACTACGCTGTTGTGTGCAGCCCAGTGCATTATCTGCTCTTGGCTCCTCTTCAATGGTCTGGACATCAACTTAGTGCCAGAAACTTCACCTCACATTTTCCAGTCAGGCAGCAATTAGATCAACAATAAAGCACGTTTTCTTTCCCTTTTGACTATCTTGAGAAACACACATCGTAGCTTCTCTATCTTTGGCCTCTGGTAAGAATGCACAGTGGCCGGGTACTTTACTCTTCAGTATTGTTTACTACTCGAATTTAAAAAAAAAGGCCTCACAACTTTTACAGAAAGCTCAAAATTATTACAAATTGACTTTAAAATAAACTATGTTCTTTTAGCTTGCCTAAATATTTAGCTTTATTTCCCGTGAAAGGGTTAATACCTGTATTTTACCCTTTTTGGATCAAGTTGTTGAAAGCAGGAGAGCTTCATGCACCATAGGAACCTGCGGTACTACCCTAATGACAGTATAATTAGAAGTATCATTGTGGTAATGATTCTTTTCATCTGGCAAAAGGCTTGAACAGAAAAGATCTCTTATTCAGTTAGTTTAACCTGCCCATTCTCTTACCTCTGCAACGTGCCTTTTCTAGGTCAGCATCAGAAGTTAATACTGGGTGTTTGACAAGGCTTCAGACTTTGTGCTCATCAAACTAATTAAAGAGAAACACATCCAAAGCCTAGTGAATTATTTTACTTTTTAAAAATGCTGCCCATTCATCTTGTTTAAAGATTTACCTGGCTCAGTGGGTTTGATTAATGAAAAGGACAATGGGGCTCTTGTCACTGCAACCTACAGTCACTTGGTTCAGGGTCAGCAGGTTGAGCGAGAGGCCTCCATGTCTGTTTTTAGTCTCTCTCTACTTTAAAAATCCAAAAGATTGAAACGTTACTGATTTTATCAGCACGCCGCGGTTTGGAGGAAAAGACAAGAACTGTCTTGATCTCAAACTTCATTCAACTCTTTTTGGTTTGTTTAAGTGAAATAGCACACAGCAGATCCCCCGTGGTTGGCCTGGCTATGGATAGGCGGGACGGCTTTACGGTAACACCGAAACTGACTCTGAATGTTTTGGAAGTGGAGTACAGACTCTAAGTAAGCTTGAAACGTAGATTCTAATAACTTGCTACTGGGGAAAATTTACAGTAACATACATGTTTGCATAAACTCTGAAAAGACAAAAAAAAAAGGGGGGATATGATGCATATTAAATACTAGCAAGTTTAGAAAATAATCATAAATGCCTTGATGCTGCAAACATTTTTGCATACAATTAGCTATACTATCACAAATGCTCTTATTATTGGCTTGGAGCTTTGACTCTGCCATGAATTTGAAACATGATAAAAAAAAAAAATCACATTTGTATAAGTCGAGAAACAGCAATAAACCAGATTTCCTACTAAGAGTCAGTGTGGTCGGTGGCTCCGCTTTCCTTTCAACAGGAGGACGCAATGTCCCTCAGACTTAATGAACTCGGAGTCCTTTCTCTGTGTCCTCTCTCTGGGAGCTGCCAGGCAGCCAGCGAGCCCCTGAGAGCTGTTGCCTCCTGGCGATGCAGGCAGCCAGCAGGAAAGCACCCAGCACGGATTATAATCTGCCCTCTAGTGATTAATACAGTTAACATTTGGCAGCGTCATTAACGTTATTTATGCCTTACATAATTACATATTCATTACATAATGCTTTCATTATGCAACAGTGGTAATGCTCATGCTTTACACCTTTCTAAGAGGCTCTTTAATATAATCAATGGACTGAACATCTGATAATTATGGCTTATGATCATTAATAACTCCTTCTAGTGATATGTTTATAGCCACATAAGATAAAAATCATGCCTACCATCCTAGGACAGCTACTGTTGCACAAAGCCATCTGCGAGCACATACTGAGATTGTGCAAAACAACCACCCGGTTGCTTCACTTCGGCGCTTAGGGCCAGTGTTTTCGGTTGTGTGAGTTATTAAGCAATAGTGCCCAGATCCTCCCCTGTGAGTCTGAATAAGATTTTTCTTCCTGATTTAAATGGCATGGAAGCAGGGCTGAAACGTACATCTTTAGCCAAGGCAGCAGCATGACAAGAAAAGATGCTTGTGATTTGGAGGGAAGGGCACGGTCCCTAATGTTTAGTCTTGTAAGCAGTCCTTGACAAGTAAAAGGCTTTGTTACATCCTACCGTACCTTGATTTTAAGACAACCCTTGAGGTCCTTTATCAAGAATTAATTGCATCATGCCAGCATAACTCACCAGTGCATCATGGCAGCGCTCCACTGCCCTGTGACAAGCTCTGCTTCAGGAATCTGGAAGAGCTTCCACGGCTGCCCCAAATGCCAAGCCTTCTTCAGGGCTGGCGCCGTAAGCCCGCTGTGATCCTGATAACGCAGCTGGGCAAAAACACGAGAGAAGGCGTTATGAGAGTCTTGGTCCCACGTTTTGTCTGAGATGTACCCTAGTCCCAGTGTAGAAATGGGAGACCAAGTCCTACGATCGAGCGTGCCTGCAGGAGCGTTGGGGCACCACCAAAAGGAAGGTGTCCCCCAGCTCCCGCGTGCGTGCGTATGCTGGCCTCCTGTCTCATCCCCCCTAGTCAGCACTGACTGCAGCTGCTGCCTTCTACAGCTGTGGAAACCCACCCTCATTCAACACTCCCTTTATTCTTGCAAATAAAACACTTATGGGCTTGATCATTTTATCTACCCTATCATCTAGGAAATGCATTTGGATAAAGGGACATTTATTGAACTGTCTTTTATCACACAAGTATTTCTACTAAAGAAAGATTTCCAGGATTCAACTCTGTGTATTTAAAATGCAAAATTCAAAGAAGTTTTATTGCCAGACTTTCACTTCTCAATAATTATGTCTTAATTGTTCTACAAGTGTGCGTTACAATTTGTCATACGTTCGAGGAATTAGCATAGAGGAAAATCCACCTTCCTTCTGCTGAATAAATCAAGAAGTTGTATTTTTAATGCTGCTTTTTAAATGCAGCCATGCGCTAGCATTCTCCCTAGATTTTTAAATAGGTAAATACTACACCAGGATGTTTGCAAGAAAAAAAAAAGAAAAGAAAAGATTAAAGAGATATGAGATTGTTGGGGGGAAGAAGAGTGTCATCTTTTCCACATAGGAAGTAAGATGGCAAATATAGTCAGCTAAGAAAAAGATCAGACACTGAACTCAATTTTTATTGTATTAAATTTGAAATACCACATCTCTACATTCCCACGAGAGAATTTTATGTAATCTTTCACACTGTACTTCTGCAAGAGCCATTCGCAGCCACGCTGCCTATGGTTTTTCAAGGCCTGAATTTCCAACGTAGGGAGGTAAATTTTTTTAGTCTGCCATCAGTCACAGTGCACCCACCCACCAAAGGTCTGAACACTTCCTGCAGCCGCTTTGAGATAAAGGTTTCCTGATACCTGCAAGACCTGTGAGAAAAATATTGTTTACAAATGAGAAATTCTGATGCCTGATATTCCAGGCAGTACTAGGTGTTAGATCTTCCTTCTCGACATCGTTACGCGTTTCCAGGTGTTAGGTATTTCATTATTTAAGAGCACGTAGAAAAACCAGACAATAAGTATTCATAAAACGTCAGACATTCTCCAAAGGGCTGTTTGAGTTAATACAGGCTATAAAGCTCTCACTTTTATTGGGCTTGAAAATGATAGTTATTTGAAGGAAATTATGTCACTACTTAAAATATTTTACCAGAAGAAACTGCTTAGCACCATATCTTTAAAACACCAAGAAAGAAACTCCAGAGAGTTTCCACAACGTTACAGCTTTCTGACGGCTCTTGCTAGCGTTGCAAAGCTATGCAGGTAAAATAAGAAATAACCTTCCTATCCTGGGTCAAGAATACCAAGGCCATCAACACTATTTTGACTCAGGACCTGTTCCAAATTGTGTGCCTTGCTTGGTGGTTAGCCATGCTGTTAGCCCTCTAAGTGAAGTCCTTTGCAAGCCTTCAGCTGTATCTGGAATTCTTTGGGGTACATGAGTTGACACAGGGTCAGCTGACGGCCAGCTCGCTTCCAAAACACATACGTAGCCGGGTGCAGACAAAAACTCAGTTTAAGAGCAGAATTAAGAGCTAAAAGGCAATATGAAATGGCTCCTGACACTACCCTGCGGCTGAAACAGTACTTGAGATCTTAGTTGTTGCCTTGCAGCTACGGCACGTGTTTGCCTGCATAATAACCGGAGCAGAGGAGCAGCAAGCAAAGAGGCTTGCTATAACAAGAGAATGACAAAGACATACCTGCAGAGTGGTTCTCTTCGGTTTCTTGTTCAACCCTGTGTGGACTGGAGCAGCCAGAATGTTCAGTGGGGGGAGGCCCATGGAGTCAGCCATGGTCAACCTCACCACTGCCCCGTATGGCGAAGGGCTCGGGGCGGCTCTGAGAGGGGCAGAGACAACACGCAAGACGACGATGCATGTGAAACCCGGCTTCGGATCAAACAAACAAAGAGGATCAGGGAAGCAGAAACCATGTTAAATGGGTTCCTGCTAGTGGTATGGTGTGGATATATAAAAACAGAATCAAAATACCCAAGTTTGGATATAGAACAGGTTCCAGCTCCTGCTAGACTTTTGGGTCTGTGACAAATACTTGCAGAGTGTATTTGTTTGAAGTCTGCAGATCAAAGTCAGTGCATAAACCATGCTGGCGCTTATACCTTTACAAAACTCCCAAGATACTGAAAAACCCGAATGGCTAATGCAAGAAGAAGAGAAGTAATTCTCTGAGATAGCTGAAAACTATGGTCGTATTTAAGGATTTCACGCTGGCATAAATAGATATAATTTACCTGTAGAGCTTTACAACACTAGCAAGAGCCGTTCACCTCTTGGTGAAGAGTTCCTGTTATTTATACACATACATTTTAAAAAGGGATGAACAAATAAAAAGCGCCCAAGTATCCCATTGCTATCCATGTTCCTGACCTCCCAGGATAGGGTCGGAAATCAACTACGCTGCATAGCACATTAGCTAATTAAGAGGGGTGAAAAGGGACGTTGCCACTGTATAGTACTTATTTTCTGAACGGGGGCAATCTAACAGAACCTCTTTATTTGTTATTATAAAATACTCCAAATTAGCAAATAAATTCTGCAGCAGAGAATCTTTTCAGCGTGTCTGTTCAAGTATGCCATCAAAAACGTTGGTGACACACTGGTTGTGATACAGCTGCCGGTTTGCCTTTGTGACTTTTGCTGGATCCCTCAATACAGTCATTCTGAAGGTCCCAGATGTTCAGTCTAACAACTCACGAGCCTCATTTGTGTTACAAGCCCCTCACTCTTCAGTACGGCTATGCTTATTCCTGTAACGACAAAGTAGGTATTTCTTTCAATAACATTCACTTGTCATTAGAAAAATATCCTAATTATGAATTGAAAAGTGACAGATTGTGAGATTCAGTTTGCAAAGATGATGTCACTGGTGGGGAATTGGTGGGTAACCTGCAATTACCTCTTTGAATAAAGACATCAGTGTTGTATCTCGAGAAATAATGGCTAATGATATGTCTTCCAAAGGAAATAGCGTTATTAATTACCTTACTGTGAACACACCACTTATTGACAGCTTTGAAGGCCGTTCATCCAATTAAGTATAATGACTAAAAGCTTCATTTGGCCTCCATGGTTATACAGATGGGCTAAGAACAGAGAGCGAGATCCTGATTTCATTTATAACCTTCATAAATATTCAGAGAAAGTCACAAACACCCATGGAGCTCCCCCGGTTTCTATTGCTGTGATTAGAGTCAGACTGTGGCAGGTAATGATGGTATAGAAAGCGCTGTAAATTGATACCTCTAATACCTTGAAGACTTATTGTTGTGCAATAATACAATCTGTCATCTCTTCTGATTGTTACTAAGCACTTTGCTTCCAAGCACTTTCCTATCAACATTTAGGGGGTTTTTTCTTTCTCCAACTATCATCCAGGCCTGCATACATTTTGGTGACAGGTGATTTAGTTGCAACCACAGCCATATCTAAGTTACTTCTTATTAACAAAACTAATTTTTGCAACATTTCACAGCTTCCACTTTTTTTTTTCCTCCTTCAGATGAATCTAACAATCTTCCTAAAAATCATTCATTCATATTGTACTTTGCCTCAGTTTTATGGACCTGTTTCTGATTTTATTCAGACGCTGCTGTAAGAAGAATAACACACCCAAAGCCAACACAATTTCTTTGGATTTTCCTTTTTGTAAGTGAGAACGGAATCTGGCCTCAGGCATAAAGGATCATTTTTATGGACCCATCTAGGCATCTCTACAGTCCTCATTAACATGCCATTTTGCTGATTAATTATTTTAATGGACGGGAGGACAATTCCTCGTGCACAGCACAGCTCAGCTAACGTGTCTCTAAGATAACAGTGTGGCTATTAACATTGCTTCTGCCATCACCGGCTTTTATCTTTGAACAGCAACAGGTTGCTAATGATATGTGGTTATCGTTTTCACATTTTGGAACATCAAAAATGCTGACAGACTAAGGTGGCAACAGTTTGTAAGCACTCAGGTAGAACATCAAAGACGGCACTGAAGGTTTAGTACACACCAGCAGTAGCAACAGTTTTAGATCTACCTGTACCACCGGTCTAATCGCTCAGAAATCTGATACTGATGCTCATATGACATCCAAGAAATGCTTTTTTTGTTAAGTGGAAAGCAACATTACAGCCAAACGGCAAAGCATCTGCAAGTGCTTTGTTTCTATGCAATACTGAAGAGCCAAGAAACTCACAACCTTGTAACAGCTGACATTGTAGAATAACATAATGCTGCCAACAGGTCGAGAGAATGCAGAATTATATGTAAATATATCAAGTAAATGTTTTTAAGTGATAGGTCTTCACCCTGTGCAAACAAGTTGCAACAGCAGTATTTATCAAAAGGGTGCCTGATGCAAAGAAGTCAGATTAATTGTTTATGCAGAGGCATCCAGTCTGCATCGCAATGAGTGCAAGCACAGGAAAGAAATGTTTCTAGAAGCCACCTCCTTCATGGGAATGACTGTGAATGAACTAAACAAAGCGGCAGCAATTTTAAGCATGATTTTAATACCTTCTGCCACTTTGCACTGTGTTCATAACGCCTGAGTATATTTAGAGTTTATGTGAAGTAACTGTTCCTGAGCAGGCCAGAAATAAGACTGTTGATAGATGAGCCTCACACATGAGGGTACAAACTGTGAAAAAACACACTCTTGCCTGAGGACCCCTGGAAACCCATCATCCTGGGGACAAAGTGATTTTTTTGAACTTGAAGCTAGTAGATACTGATCCCCTCTTGCTGCGTTACCGTATTTCTGTTACTATAATTAAGGCCTGACACTGTGGCAGACAACACGAGATGGGCAGGGATCCCAAGGGCTGGTCTACTTTGCTTTGCCCGGCTATCCTTCAGAAGTTACATGTGGACCCACAGTTTCCAAGACAGGGCGACCATTTCTGCTACCAGGAAAGCGGGATGTGGGGATAGTCGAAATACAGATAAAACACAAATGGAGCAGATGGATCCAAGCGAGAGCCTGGACTTTGTGCAGAGTTACCTGGCATGTGCTCCGGAGCCGTGCACTGTTGCAGGGTCGGTTCCATACTTGGGCTTTGCAACCTGGTCAGCCTGGATGGAGATTCAGACTCAGCTGTGGCGCTGAAATTCAGAGGTTTTTTTGTTCGAGGTATCTTCATTTCGTTTACGAAAGCAGGAGTGAAAGTCTACTATGAAAAATTCTCTGCAGCTTTGAAACCAATTAAGCAACAGGCCTGACAAGTGACTTCACTTCCACCATAGCACGCACCAAACAGCAATAAAGCACAGTGACCGCAAAACGGCGGTGATACACCTTCCAGTCCTATGTGGGTCTCCATAATGGATCTTACACACCAAAACCAGACAAGGATGAATAAGACACTGCATTTTCTTAGGGTTACAGCTGGTTGAAACGGAAAGCTGAAAAATGAGTCAAATCAGCATGAGTGGCCCCCCAAGGCAAACAGAAACATCATGACCTCCCCCCGTGTTATCCTGCTGCACCCAGCTCTTTCCGTTCAAGGACATCGGAGCAAACTGAGGAAGCCAGCAATGATGAAATTTCTTTGGGTCCATTCACTAACGCTTTGCCACCTTCAGTGACACACTTCTCTGGTTGTCTGTTCAGCCTATAGCAAAACAAAAACATTCCCCCCACCCCTCTCCTCCATTTCTCGTATTAAATACCACTGGATGGCAAAGTCCACATCAGAACTGCCATGAGCCGGGAGACGCAAATTCTAAGCATCTCAGCAAAAAATCGAAGAGGACAAGGTCACTGTGCTTCATAACATGTACCATAAGCAAAACTATCTTTTGATCTTGCAATTGGTTACATGCCAGTAACTACATATAATGAGGAAAAAGGTTCAAAAGCCTCATAAAATCATTAGGGGAACTGTTTTACATTGATCATATCATTTTGTAATGAAGCTCATGCAAAAGTCATACAAAAATATCAAAACTTCTTCTCAAGAAGGAAACAAAAAATATTTTCCAATTAAAGCATTTAATTATGACAACTAGCACAATGAGTAAAATAAAAGAATATCACCAAGGAAAATCTAATTTTTCTCTAGGATCCTAATTCAGGACAACGTTTTCCAAACATATTTGCCTTTAATAGCAAAAATAGCAGCACTGATTTCATGTGTTCTTTTTTTGTTACTAAAAGTAATCATGAATACAAGCATTTTCAAGAGCAGAATAGCAAATACATGATAAAATTTAGGACTGTCTCCACAGTACAAAAAGAAAAGAGCGTAATAACTTTTTTACCTTCTACAGTCCACAGTATTAAGGCATGGTTTATGTAGGCTTCCAATTGCTTAAACCAAGTCGCTATCAAAGTACCTTTGTAGTAAAAAGGATGAATAGTTGAAGTTAGCAGCAAATATTGTAAGAGCCGATGTGAATGAAGAAAAAAATACACTGATAACAGCAATCCTGACATCCAAAAATTACTCAAATCAGTGCCCATGCACGAAGAGCGCATATTAGAGTTACAAAGTTAGAAGCAAAGCATATTACCTACTAGTGCGTAGCATATTACACACCTGGGATGCAAACACCTGCCCCATGTTCAATTGTACATTCCTTAACTGGTCACAATAATACTGTTAACGTCCTATTAACTTTGGGTACCATTAAGTAATTTGTCGCTGACAATATTTTAGAAACACTACTGCAATACTTGCACTTCCAGAACGTACCCCGGTAGCCAGGCTATCTATTATCCATGGCAGCTGTTAAAGCAGGGCTGAAACAATAGTGTAGAAACTATATCCCAATAAATTATCTCTACCACATCATTAAGACAGAAATTAAAATTAAAAAGGAGATACAAAATTAAAAAATTTGTCAGAAGCACATTAAAAATAAAATCAAATCGGTGTTCTGTTTAATGTTCTTGCCATGAGAAAATCTCCCGGTGGAGTCAATGAGAGATTATCTCGGGCAGGGAGTACTGAGCTGGCCTTAACACATTAAAAGATAAATCATATATAGCTGATGTGAGTCGGGGGGGGGGGGAAAATTGTTACGGGAAATGTTTATCTTTCCCAAATCTTTCTTGAGGGCAGTGTTAAAAAAAGGTTGATGTGATTGAAGCATAATGTCATTACTTGCCAGGGGAAATACAGGATGTTAAGAGGCTGATTAACCTGCCTTCACAGTGCAAGCATGTCGGCCCTAAATTTATATCACATTAACTTTTTATCTTCTGAAGCTCTCCAACTGCAAACGCACAGGTAAACTCAGAAGGTACGTTTCCTGCAGTTAAAGTGCGAGCTGGGAGCTGTGTGCCACATTTTAAGCCAGAGCTCATCTGAACTTTTTGCAAATCTGAGGAGGGTCAGCTCCAAGGATTTAGTTTAGATCCGTGCTTAGCTAAAGGCAATTGAGGGCAAATTATGACCCCTTCAATCAGAGGAACTCTGTCAGCGTTGCTTGGGCTTGCACAGAATTTCTTGATGTTAAAAAGAGAAAATGATCTAAACCATGCAAATTTATAATCCGCAGTCTACGAACTGTGTGTATATTTTTTTTACGCTCCAGGATACACCTACTGCTAAACAACTGCTTCTCCACGGCCTCCTCCAACTCAGTAACTACCACTTTTCTTTGATTTACAAAACAAAGAGTTCTCACCTTTGGTTGCCGGGAGTTTCTATTTTGGGCTCGGGCAGCGCTCCTGGAATGCGGCAGAGCACGACCGGGTGCTGCGCCTTCGCCCCACGCAGGGAAGAGTCTCCCAGGAGGGGCACCCGGGGGTTTGAGCAGCCCGACACAGCGCATCGCGCCGGCAGAAAGCCCCCCAGGCGAATACCTGCGTGCCAGCTCGTATCTCCAAAAACTGCAAGAACAGGCCGTCCCAGGGCATACATCATGAGATCCCCCAACCTCGCTGACACCTTCATGTCTGTCGAACACCAATGAACAGCATCATTACTCTTAAATTCGTTAATAAGGTCGCTTGCTCTTGGGTGACTCTCCTAAGGTGGGAGCTTATTCACCTGTAATTAGAGTGAGTTCGTAACTTCTCCCAGTGTCAGCAGAAAAATAGCCTTACATTAAAATTGTATCAAATAACAGACTAAGAAATGTTCGGAATATAAATTTATAGTCAAATGTTCCAAAACTGAAAAATAACAGAATTAGGGTTGCCTTATTATCCACGTTTGACTTTTTTCCACAGGATGTGCTGCGCTCACGTTAAGAGCTGAAATTATACCTCTTGCTCTCTCCCTGCCCTCTCTCAATTAACGAGAGGAGACACGCTTTAAAGACTCATTTCTAAGAGACTTTTATAGGCCCTCAACAATCTTGCATCCGATATGTTTCATACTTGTTAACTAAATATTTTACGACATCCGAGTGAGATGAACTGGCTCTAATGCCTCAGCAGCTGCCCTGGAAGCACAGAGCCCACAGTCGGATCTGACGGAGGGACGGACGGAGCAGAGATTTTGCAGGAGAAGTTGAAACCTGTGACTATCATACAGGGAGAGTACGACTCTTGAGGCAGGTGTCTAAGATCATGGAGCACGTCTCCATTGTGATTTTTTTTGTGACTTCTGCCAGTCCGCGTGGATGAAACCACTCCAGGAGAGTTGTCAGGGTCCCTACAGGCTTCTCTGCCCCACTGGACTTGTGGGTTTTCACCACGCCTATTTCTATTTGTCACATCAGCGGGTCCTAATGAATCCTTTGAGACTTCTCCCTCGTGGGCCCCCTAGGAACTGCCATGGAGAGGACAACTTACAAACAAACCTGATCCTTTTCACAGGGATCATTCTGGACTGAACAGCAGGGCCAGAGGATGATTTGCTGATTATATCACTAGCCTGAAAGATGCCTGGCTTTGGTTCAGGTTCCTTCTCCGTTACAGCTTTCTGCATGATTTGTGGCAAATCGCCAAAGCTATCACCTGCCCAAGGACGCAAGCACAAAAAGCAAGACAGGAATAAAATGTAGGCACTCAGGTACGGAAGTACAGCTCCTCAAGTCATATATGCACCTATATTTTCAACAGTAAAACTTACTCAATGTTTGTAGCCCAGCACCACCATCATCCTCTGAGGGTTCGGTGCCGAGCTCTAACATTATGCCTAAACATGGGTGGCATCGTCTTTAACGCTGAACGTTCATCAACAGCTCTGGTAGCTTTAAGGCACCAAATACCCTCATTACTGAACTAGAGAACTGAGATTCTGCCTCCTGCCTTTCCCAGTCCCATATGTGGAGTGCTTCCTGCAACGCTGGCAAAGCTTTAGCTACACAAATGGAGTGTCCTTGTGCCCAGGACTACGACAGTCAGTGGCAAAAGCATCTTCCTGGAAAGCAGATGGTCTGGATCCTAATACACTCATGCAGAAGAGGACAGAGAACCTGAATTTCGCACAGCGTGGCCAAGCCCTCTGATCACTAATGTGCCCTTTAGCCTGCTCACATCTCTCTTGACCTTTGTCAAAAGAAAATTTAAAAAAGGCCAGTATCACTTCCATTTTTAAAAGGAAATACATAAACATCTTAATTACAGAAGAAAGTCTAGCTCAGTGGAGTCTCCACATTATTTTGGCCCAGTCAATCAAAATGCCAGCTTAAATACCTCAATACCGTCCTTAGATTCACTTGCATCAATGAATAATCTGCAGTGTAATGCAAAAAACTTTTCCACCTACGCCAGTGAAAGTAAGAAAACTCTATAACCGTACACACAGTGTGTGGTGCCAATCAAATGTTCCTGAAGTGAATCTAGAGAAACAGAAGTGGTGTAATTTACACGCTGCTGCGAGCTTATATGTTACTTGATTATCAAAACCTTTATTCCATTTGCTGCAATAAGGGTTCCAAAATTGGAGTGTGCCCATGGGACCACCGTTTACAAGATTCATTCAGAGATGTATCAACAGTTCAAGCCCACTAGGTACAGGAGAACATTGTAGAATATTCACCGTTCATAAAACCTAATATAACAACTGCCAAAGCCTATAATATCTTGCTTTCAGAAGAACAATTCACCCCTTTATACATCAAACAGCAATTTTCTTAACTGCAGCAATTTTGTATGTGATGATAAATTCAGGTGGAAATTAGCCCAATAGTTTCTCAAGAAAAGTAACGCAAAGAAACTCCCTAAACTTACTGGTGCATCTTTTTCAAAATTCATGTATGATTTAAATACTTAAATATACTTGCATTTCTCTGGAAAAATTGGATACCTTTGCTCTTGATACTTGCAGAGGTCTTTCTCTCCCAGGATTAGTCTCACTGTAGTTTGCAGGATTTACCATGACTACTTATAATCACTGGTTGAAAAATTGACAGGCAAGGTATTTTTTCCCAAGAAAAGTACTTTGTAGGGCTTAAGAAATAGGTATCTTGGTAATCGAATTCAGAAAGGGAACGCACATACATGTAAAGAAAGGTCATTGTTAGCTGAAGTGTGACAGATCTAGTCCGTATTAATCTAGACTGACTTGATGAAAATCCATGACTTCACTGAATTTTGGACTGACTCCTAACAATTGCAGATCCCAGCCAAATATAACAAGCTCTTACTACGGTGATTTTCAGATTGACCCATTTGGGATAATACGCTTCATAAAAACCTAGACTGTAAAACTTGTGAGTTCTTTCTAGCTTAAACAGCTCCAAGGAACTAGACCAACTGCGAGTTGAACTCTGGTTTGCATAAGCCTTTATGATATCTTGAAGTATCATCATAAATCCTCAATTTTTTAATTATGGTACATTAAGCACCCTAAGTCCCCCTTAGAAAAAAAAACTTAAGTCCAGCAAACGCAAATAATAAAGTCCATTTTGAAAGGAGATTTGTTCTTTTCTTTTTGTTTTGCTTTCTTTGTGTGAAAATACTGTGCCTTTCAAACCAGGAGTTTTGCTTCAGTCCAGTGACTTGGGATTTCAAACATTAAAGTGACAAGTTCCAGCCTAAGCCTGTAGCAGCTTACTTTAGGGGAGTTTGGAGGGGTTAAATAATGATAAATGCATGATAAAATGTGAGGATTAAGAAGAATTTCTGTTTTATGAGCATCAGTACTGTGGTCGAATTCCACTCTTTTAAACCAAGATAAAATGCTTTTTACTTATTTTCATTCAGGATTAAGAAAACCGTGATTTTTGCTTGTGTGGAAATCAGAGCACATTTCGTGTCCTCCTCATACTTGGTTTATGCCTCACCCCATTTAGCTTTTGTTGTGCTCGATCTTCTGGTTTCAGCTTGAGCAGACTTTGCACTGGACTCTAACAATTTGAGGATTCTCCAACAGCTGGTTTAGGTATCTTAAATTTAACATTCTTTGTTTTTTTTTTTTTTCCCCACTTATCCACTATAAATTGCGGTGACGAAAAGAAATAATTTAAAAAGTTAGATTTTTAAAAATCTTTCAAAAATAATTGCATTTCGATAAACTCACAATAATTTTTGTTAGTTCTAATCTTACTATAAACCATTCGACTATTTAAAATTAAGAAACATTCATAGAAGTTTTCTCTATATTTTGAAGAAAGTTAAGCTACTGAGCTAGTTGAAGTCCTGGCTAAACCTCTGTATCAGCGTGTTGAAGTCTTAAGCCAGGTTTTGACAACGCTATCCTTTTCTATTGTATAAGGATACTTTTTTTTTTGTCCTGATTAGTAATTAGTTCATCCACAGCTGAAAAAAAATCAAACAGGAATTGAAAAATGGAAGAGAGATTATTCTCTTCTTTCTGCCTGTGTATACAGTGAATACAGTGTAAAAGGAAGAAATCTATCATCTCTAAAATTATGAAGGATAAGGATGAATGTAAGCAAATTGATTCAATTTTCTAATTAAATACAATATTCCCTTTGTTAAATAATTGAATTTAAATGCATTTATATTGTTTTCCTATATATCTAGCCTACTTCGGGTAATCTATTTCAGTAGCATCAACAAGATTAATTCCTAGATTTTTTTATCCACTGGAATTATAACTTCTACACAAATGAGGATACAATCATTATCCAATCCATAATAAATGCAAAAATATAGAAAAAAACCCTATACAAGTGCTTAAATAATATGTACTAGATATTTTGCGTCATACATATTAGCAAACTTAATACAAAGTTATGGCAGCCTTAAAGGTGTTCTGCTTGGTTATTAATATTATTTGCATTCCTTTCTACTATTTTGGTTTAAATCAACTCAACTTGTCTCACAGAAACATTTTTTTCCCGTGGCTTGTACCTTTGGTCTAATCTTATGGTAGGTATTTATTGACCTTTAGGTAAAAAAGATGAATTTCATAGAATTTTCCTTTTTAGAATAAAGAGGTATAGGGTTATCTTGGATGAGCTTGATGAGCACAACCAGAATATTTGTTTGTAAAAGGTTTACCTGTCCTTGGATCTCTTCACTGCATTAAGACAAAAACCGCACTACCATGTGTTTTCAACCTCTGTATTCATTGAATAGATCCATTTACTTATCCATAGTGGACCTCTGTCTGTATGCTGTTTTATGGGAAGCTTGAATTTGCCTTTAGAGCCGTTCGCTCTTGGAGGTCTCTTAGCGTGCTGTCCTGGAACAGGTAGTTTCTTGAAGTGGTGACCACGCGTAGAAAAAGGCGCTTTTTTTTTCTAACACTGAATTAAAAGCTGTACAGAATAAGAAAAGACACATTACCTTTGGACTGCTTATTTGATCTTTCCGTGGTTTATTACAAGCCCCTAATAGCATGTTTCCATTCTTACCAGAAGATCAGGCTAGAGAAACCTTGGTCCTCTCGGTGCGCTAAGATTTTAATCTTGCTTCTGCTCCAGTTGCAATAATTTTCATTTTTACCTCCTTAATCTCATTAGCTGCCATACCTGAGCTATGCTGTACAGACTTTGTTATTATATGGCACATCAAATTTGGGTTTTGGTTCATAAAAGTGCAGTAATATTATTTTGATATAAATTTTATATGGCTATGACGTTATCTCAGTTCTGTCAACCCAACTCCCTTTACCTCCTCTGGCTTTTGCATAAATATACATTTAATGGTAACATCGTAACCTTTTAAATTCTTTGCCAAGTATTTTATAGCATTATGGATTATTAAAATTTTTATCTCTCCAGTATCAGTAGAAAAAAAACCAGACTGAATACTACATGTTTCATTCTACATCTACATATGTTTATAGGTCCCAAGTGATTTTTAATTTTTTCTCCCTCTTTGTCAATGGGAACTTTATTTGACATTATATTTAGATACGGTTTTATCCTTTTTACAAGCTGGCGCTTTCTAACATGACCCCTGGAGAATATGTAATCATATAGTAATATAATAATTTTAAAAAAGGTTTGTGGTTGTTCTTATTGCTTCAGTAACAATTTGCTGCTCATAGAGCTTGAATATTACTGGTTTTATCAGAATAAACCCATACATTTTAATATTACCTGTTATTATAGTCCATATTAGCTTGAATAAAAGGTTTCCCTTGCATTCCTAGAAGTAGTATTCACTTTTAATGTCAGCATAGAGACAATACTTACCTTTACACATCTCTGGGGAGTTTTGCAATGTTAGTTTGAATTCATTACTACCAGACCACTCAGCTGACTAGAAGATGACCTAATCCCATTCCCATTACTCACAAATGTAGTCCTGTTAACATAAATAGGACAACATCGAAGAATAATGGATTGCAACGGTTTGGTTTTTGGGTGTTTTTTTTTTTTTTTTTTTAACGTCTTATAAAATGTTATCCAGTTCACTTCTGCATTTCAAGATACAAAACCACGAGTTGGACACATTCCTGTGAAGAAACTATTTCATTACCACACATTTCCTGGAAAGGTGATGTTGCCTGAAGATACGGGAAGCTGGACTGGATGATCCGATCCCTTCCAACCTGAGTTACTCTATGATAAAAATGTCCCTATAGCACTTGGTGAAAAGAGACGTCCCATCCCAGAGAGTCATTAGATATTTTTAAAATTGACTGGCAATTTCTCTCCTGCCAGTGCTTTAGTCGGGAAGAAATAATTCAGCCTTGTTGGTTAGACGTGCTAATGGCCTTATTGCACAGACTGTTTCTTCAAGAGCGGATGTGACGAAGACAGATATTTAAATTCAACTTTTTCTCCTCTCTAAGGCTCTTCCGCTGTCTTCTCAGGGGTGGCTTTTCTTAACGCCTCACCAGATGCTCTCCTGACCCCACACGGACATGGAGTGCTGAGCAGGTGGAAGAGGTAAGTGCTGCTCATGTGGCAGATCCTGGAGGGGACGGAAAAGCTACTGATGGGAGGAAGACCCTAAAATAAGATTTCAGCTGCAAGCTGTGGAAGACAGAAGAGATGCCTTGGGGGCTAAACAACATCAAAGGACGAGAGCAGACCCCGGAGGGTGACAGAAATAGTTAGGGTTTAGAATTTACTTCCTTTACTCAATGGAATTTGAGTCATATTTACAAATACATCCACTTTCCTTGCATAAGAAAAGAAAAGGCTGTTTGGCTCAGTAGAGCTATTACACAGTTAATTGGACTGCAAATTCCTACATACTCAGCTAATTACCCCGAGAGATGCGCAAGACTCTCCTTCCAGGTGCCTTAGCCCTGCCTAGGAGGAAGCGTCACTCTGTCAAAAACTATCGCAGTAAATTTGTCAGTTTAGAAACTCAGTTTCTGGACTACTTGAAAGAGAAATGCTTTGCAAAAGCAGCCCGTGTTTTTTTCCTCCTATTACAATAAGATATTGACAATAACTTAACATTTGTTCAAAATGGTGAAAATCCCTTTTAATTATATAAATTTTCTGAAAAGCTTCATAGCTACAATAGTTTTATGAGTCATTTAGTAGAAAAGATTGAGGTTTTTAAGAGGATCCAGCTGTAACTTGCCCTGAGCACTGTACAAATTCTTTAGTAAGCACTGATGACTTTTTTTAATGTCTGTGATTGAAAAAAATACCCAGTAGTTTTGTTTATCAATGCAAAAACTTGTTTAAACATATTCAGAACTGTGTTTCTGTTTTTACTGAACATAATCTGTCTGTTTCTCTTATTAAGAATGCTTTCATAGACATGATCAAAATTATGAAACCGTATACCTCAGATTCACACAGAAGTTGAGAAAACATAATGGTGGTAAGTTTTGATGTTTTCTGAAGTAGGAAGACTACAAAATATCTCTACAGTGTTTTGGCTTGGGGATAAGTACTTTAAAAGCATAGCACACGATGTTTTCCTTTCACCTAGAAGAGAGACGTGATTTTTTTTTTTTTTTTAAATTAATTATCCTAACTTCTGCATAAATCATCCAAGTAAACTGAGTCTGACCTTTCCATTCCAGCCTTTCTGGGAGCCACCGTTTGGCACCACTGCGTGCCTGTGCTTTCCAATTATCTACCTGAAGGAAAAGATAAAGTAAGGATAAGTTAAGATATTGGTACAAAACCACTTAGATGTGATGGTGTTTGGTTTAAATATTAAGAATATAAACCATAAAATCTGCTCTGCCCTAGCAGGTCACTTGCTTTCCCTCGGCTGGTCTATTTGTAGATTCAGAGGTGTTGCCTGAATGTTTTACCTCCGCAAACCGATAAAAGACGACAAGGTGCCAAATGTCTCCAAAGTCTCATGCTGGTTCTGCTGCCTTCACCGAAATGACGCGCCTACTACACATTCCTGGAATAAGAGTCTTCCTTTTGAGTTACTGACCTAAAAATGATGAGTACTGCCAGAACTGCATCACTCTGTCAAAATTAAGGGAGAAACAAAAGAAACACCCTCCTGAAATTCCTCCGATACTTTTACCAAGGCAGCCTCGCAGATCCCAGTGGAGACTTGAGGCTGTAACTCAACACATGATTTCGCATAATTGGACGCATTTTAAATTGCAGTCTTCTGGTGTTGCTAACCCTGGAGTCTGACCTTGGCGTTAATTTTTAAAAGTTTACTCTGCTGAAGCTTCTCCTTCTCAACTTCAGTGATGTTCAAAACAATGACAGAGCAGCTAATAACTACAAAGTGGGCAAATAACAGAACGCTCATCAAACTTTTTTTGTACTCGGATACCATTTTAAACACGAGCGATATTAGGAACAGAGCTTGATTTAAATGTGCTTTGACATGGAAGATGATACCGGGGGAGATAAATGTTTTAAATCAAACTCTATTTTAAGATAAGCACGGCATACAAAGTAGCTACTTGACTCTTGAATTTAAAAGTGCAGTTATTCAGATACGTACTTAAATATACAGAACTGTATGTGGAAAATATGTTCAATGAGCAATTTATTAGTAAAGAAAATACAACGTGCTTGGGCAGTATGCCATTTTATTTATTATTCTTCTTCAACTAATTTTTACAACTTGCCAAAGTGCGTGCTCTATACTGATTTGAAGCCAAACTGAAAGTACAGGTGCACCAACATGTGAGAAAGTATTTCAATAGCCAAAGAAAAAGCTTATATTCAGAACTGAAGCTGTGTAAATCAACATCTTTGACTGCTTAGATGTGTGCCAGAGGAAGAAAAGGTCTCAGGAAGAAACAGACTGATGCTACAGCTGTCTCACAAAAATCCTGGGCTACAAACACACTCTTTTTTGTGTAACTTTACCATAAGACAAGCCAAAATATTTCTTTCCTAGGGACCAGGATTTATACTCAGCCCTAAATTTTCAGCAAAGCTAATTGCTACTTTGAAAACAGGTGTGGTAAGGGTCCGCTGCCCTGCATCGAAGATAGGCATTAAAACCAGTGCAAAGTGGGAATAACTGTTAATATTGAAAATTTTTTAGTGGCTTTTTAAACTCATTTTGAGCTGGTCTAATGCCAAATTTTGGCATTAATGTCAAAGTAAAACAAAAAAAAAATAATTGCACTTATTGAGAATTCCACAACTTTCTACTTAGTAAGGGTCTAGAGACAAAAAAAAGAAAAAAAAAACCAAACAAAACAAAACAGTGAGCTTCCTGAGTTTTGCTGCTCACGAGAGGTGGTCTGAGAACAAGAGATTCACGGCTTTTTAGCAGATACGCTGCCAGCTTTTCTCACAGGCAGCAGCAGACAGTGTAAAGTCCAGGGCCACATCTAAAATAAACACATTTTATACCTGTGGGAAGCAGGGGAGGTTAAGTTTTCCAACGGCCTAAATAATTAATATCCAGCAGTTGAGACACAAGCCGATATAACATACGGTGGCTCCACTGGGTGCCACAGCAAAAGGATAACAATAACCCAAATGTCAGGCTGACATCTGGTACCGTGCAAACTGCAAGGGCTACGATCAACTTGCCCAAAGGTTCTCAGACACTGACTCAGCTGTCCAAGTACCGCTCCTAGGCCAGCAATGAGAAAAAGATGAAATCCTGGAAAATTTATAATGAATTATGATCTTATTCCTCAGTTTAAGTGCACTGAAGAGAAAGCACTGCCTTCTAAAATACTTCAGAAGAAGTATCACTTTGTGTTTGGGACTGCAGTGAGGGGTCATTTCAACTGGCCAGTATTATGCCAGTAACTCTTCCCAAGCCAGAAGGAGGGCTGCTTGGATTATTGGATTATTGAGGGAAGGATGTTTCCCAGGACAGCGCAATAAGTGCTCCTGCCAGAAGATCATCGTTTCACAGCAAGATTTTGTTGGCAAAAAGAACTCTACTAGCCTCTCTCTGTATATATATCTCCCTTATAACTGCATCGCTCCTTGTTTATAAGTCACTCTTTGAACAAAGCATGGACTCCATTAGGCTTTTGTCAGACTAAAAGCCACCATTTTCCTTTTGAAGACAAGTCAAAGGAGGAATCAAATAAAGCAGTGAAAGATTCAATCTTTTCTGTACCTGCTAATTGTCCTTCGGGTAATAAATAAATAAATATATAAATTCAGGGGCTTTGTAATTCAAGCAATTTACTTTGGGGGAAAGTTTGTGTACTTTTTTTGAGGCACTAGGAAAATCTGAGAAATCTGTTACTATTTGCGTTCACAGCATCTAGCGCGCTCCTGAAGCGTGATGCTTACTGGAGCGAGTCCGTTACTGCCTCCTGTAAGGAATCAGCTATTGCTTCTCATGCCTACCACAGGGAAACTCAACAAGCTCATTCTTCACCTTTTATATTCTGAGCAAGATGCTGTTAACTTCTACAGCTACCTTATATATTAGTATTTGATAAATCTTCAGGACAGCAACTACCTAAAAACTGTCTTCCTCTCCTTCTAAAATTAACATTTCACTCTTTACCTAAACACACAGCTCCCAGTTGCTAAAAACTGTCATTGCTGAGTGGTTTTCTCCTACTTCTTCATTTCTGAACACTTAAAATATTGGGAGTTTGAGTGATCCTGTGATTGTGAGAGGGGTTTTGGTTACGTTTTCACAGAACTCTCTTTTCTCCAACGCTGGCTTTTTATAACACACATATTAACTGCAAAGTACAGCTATCTACTTACGCAGTTACAGCAGCTGTGTCTTGCAAGCCTACATGTTTCTTAGAGGGATACAGGGAAAAAATGCGATCTCCTCTTTCTTCAGATGAACTGGCTGTAACTAACGAGTCAAAGCTGAACATTCTCCTATTTTTAAGTTAGATGAGAAAGACACTGAATGTGTTTAACAGAAACCATTGCCAAAGTTGGCAACTTTTCAGACAAGTTAATGATGTCCCACAGGACACCATCAACAAACACTACCTTTTATTTTGAAAGCTCTTCGGCTAACACACTTATATGTAGGAAGCCCAAACAGGAACCACAAAGCTTTGTGGGCTTGCAGATGAAAAACACCCTAACCAACCCATCCTGACTGATGCATTTAGAAACTCATCTACTTATTTGCCTCCTTTCCCCCAGGACTAAAGGGACTGTCTAGTTTTAGGGGGACACACATCCCCACCCGTATTCAAGAATGCTATTCCCACCTTAACGTTTATTTCGCTGCGTTTTGCTCTATTTAGACTGTAGCTTTGAGTCACCCTTCCAAAGTCCAAGATAGTTTTCCAATGAGCCCTTCAGAAACTTGCTTTGATCCCAGTTCTGGCAGCCATCTCTCGTCACATATTTCATTTGTTACTTTAGACTTAAGTCCCCATCCAAAACAGTCCAAGAGCAAAGAAGACGAACAGCCTCCAAATATGGTGAGAGCTAAGCTGGTTTCTGGAGTAGTTTAGCACATCGGCGTGCGTAAGAATGAAGAGAACTGGAACGAGTTTTAAATAATGCTCTAAATAGACTGTGGTGAAATGTTCAGAACTTAAAACTACACAGAAAATCATGAAACAGATAAAAGAATAGCTAAGACCCCATTAGTAAATATAACTCTATGATCAACTCCAGCAACAAAACGTTGCTTCAACTGTCTAAAATCATGTCCGATGGAACAAAGGTTAAGCACAAGTCTTTAACTTAATATTTGGTTTATAAAGAGCTAGTAAAGTTTACACCATCAAATATGAAGGATAAGGTTTTTTCCAAAGCAGTTATACTGGACCGTTATAATAAAAATACTTTCCAGAAAAAATACTCCTCAGTATCCACCAACTGAATCTTAATTCAGATCACAGACTGCTTTTGGTTTTAATTAGGATTATTTTACTTCTCCCCACTGTTGTTGGATATTTCTTTCATTTAGTGTCCCGATTTAAAATTCACGATATTTCACAGTATTCTGTGTGTGGATTAAGAGGAGGCCAATTACGAGAAGGTCCCAAACGGCAGTAACGTTAATTAAGCGACCTGTTACCTATATTGTAGCCAACAATAATCTGGCCTTTAACAATAGAGATATTTATACAAGTTTTTAAATGTGAAAATATAAGAAATAGGAAGTTGTCTATATTTGACCCTGGAAACACATAACCCTGGTATTGATGCTTCCCACGCACAAAAAAAATCAAGATCACTTCTTACAATGTGTCGGTATTTTTTCCCTTGGTCCTCAAGAGCAGTACCGAGTACCTGTTGTAATCTGAGTCCTCTTCTCTTGACCTCCACTTTATAATGAAAAGAAAGCAAATTTCGATAAAGGAGCGCTGGAGGCTACATACCCAAATTTAGTTGCACCGCAGTTCAACACATGGGCTTGTGCAATCCTTTAGTAAAACCTTAATTCTTCCAGAGCTCATTTTTAACTTCTACATTACACAAAAGAGTATATCAGATACTTTAGCTCTGTATGTTTTAGAAAAAAATAATAGGGGATATCACAACATTACCTTACAATTTAAAATATGTAATTGTGGTAGCTTTGAATCATAACTCTAAAATATTGGAGCACATATTGATAAAGGAATTAAAACTATAAATTGCATGAGCGCTTTAGATTGTTTCTTGTTATACACATTTAATGATTTAGTTTAAAACAGCATGTAAAAACTCCTTTAAAATAGCCTATTAAAAAATGCTTATCCAAATGCAATTGCTATGCAGAAGGCAAGACTTTTCTCTTAAAAAACCCCTAACATTGTGCA
The DNA here is from genome assembly GCF_964199755.1 of Larus michahellis. Lineage (NCBI taxonomy): Eukaryota > Metazoa > Chordata > Aves > Charadriiformes > Laridae > Larus > Larus michahellis. The sequence goes on from NC_133901.1 coordinate 66,348,266, forward strand.
TTTTGTGCTTCAGCATTCCTTAAAAATAAGTACTAAGTAATCTGCAATTAGCAAAACATAAGCATATTTAAGATATGAATTAGAAGTTAATGAAATAAGCTGCTTTAATGGGGAAAGCATTTTATTAGGAAATAAAGAATACTCATAGCCAGAGAGTCAGCAGCTGCTTTTAAAGGATGCCATTAAGCTGCCATTATTTTGACAAAGCTCTGGCCTCAGAGAGGCAGATGCTCTTAATTCATTGTAGAAGTCCTTGGCAAATTACATAATATTCATTAAATTTAAACGGAGACCCTTGATGTCTCCTGTAAAGATGTCTCAGGGAGTCAGTTTTCAAGGAATTGATAATGTAAGCAGAAAGTTATCGGAGAAGGAGACATTCCTCACCTAAGGCGGCCCCGAATGAATCATTTAGAGAAGGAGGTGATATGACACATTTTGGTGGTTTATTTGTTAGATTCCCGGAGCCACACACCTACTTTGAGTGACAACAGAGGCAATCTGCCCAGCCACGTCCTGCATACACCAAATTTCCTCCGATGCTTCCTAACTTTTACAGGAAAGCGGTTCATTTAATCCCTGAAGTTAATACTACAATGTCAGAGGGACTAAAAAAAGCGGAGGCGACAGCTGGCTAAAGCACTGTGCTTCTGCCCGACATCTGCCTCGTACCTAACACCTCCGGAACTAATCCCTCTGTTAAACTCCCACCTTTTTTTTGGGTTTTCACCCTGACACTGATCCTGCTAGTGAAGGACGCTGTGTTAACTTTTTACGAAAAGAACCTGGCACGCGCTGGGCGAATACATCCCTTAAAATCCAAATCCTAGTCCTATTAACTTTTTGTGGTTGGTTTTTTTTGTATGCCAACAGTGGAATCTCCCCAATGCCACTTTCGCTCATTCCCTCTATGTCACGCAGCAGATACTGTTAAGGCTGAAACGAACGGCCACCCCGGGAAATTTTTCCCCTTTTTAATATTTGGCCTCATTTAAATGCTGCACGTCCCCAAAACCTTTTTAAACTGCTTACTTTTAAAGTACAAACATGTCAGTATTTAGCCTCGGAGTGTACTTTTCTCTCCTAAATTACCATCCATTTATCAAAGACTGATCTATGTTGCTAAGTGCTGTAAAAACACATTGCAATAATCTCCATGTAATAGCCACTGGCTTCCAGCATTGAATATATTGATATTTCTATAAACATTACACAGACAATGCCACACCATTTTCAAATTGGGCTGTACATAGCGTGGCAGTCTGCCATCATCATTACTCAGTAAGCAGTACAGACAAGAGAAAATAGTTTCCTTTAGAAGATAACCCAATGGCACTATTACAAAATAATCCAACAAAATAATCCAACATCTAATTTATTAATGCAGAATGAGAGGCGGGATTTGCTTTTCATCATCATTGTTTATAACTTTACTAACATGCCCAGTGTTACGCAGAAGGGCAACGTATCCCAACTGAGATGCACCCAGAGCATGCACAACACTCCCAAAAAACCAAATTAAACAAAATATGGAAATGAAATTCTGATTTTGACTCCGTATGGTTCCATAAAGAATTAAATTTAATAAATGTAACTGGACAGAGAATTATCCTTAATGATACTTCTAGTTTACATCTACATGTTTCAATACCTCTTTAACTGCTAAACTATATTTAAAATATCCCTGAAAACCTTTATCGGGGGCTTGAGATGTTAAATAATGAAAACTCAAAACCCAACTCTGTGCTGGGGAAAGTGGAAGCTATTTAATCAAGCTGGACTCTTACATCGTCAATAGAATTACACTCGGTATCAACTAACAAACATGATGCCTGTGCGGTAGGGAAACTGCACTGGCTCCATTTTCAAATGGGCGTAGGAACCGAGATTAAAGTTACCAGATGTGAATTACAGATGGAAGCTGGTATTTAATATGCAGCATGGTGCTGTCCTCATTCCTCATCTACTCACCCACCGGCACAGTTGCAAAGTCAGCCAGACATGGGTTGAAACAGCTGGCGGAAACCTGTGTAACGAAGCATGTGTAAGTACATGTACAGCTCAAAAATGGACTGATTTCCCATAACCACCACGTTTCATGGATACCTCAATGAGAAGAACCCTTTCTAAACCTCATAAGTCCGTAGCTGTACGACAAAGGACCTAGTCACCGAGCAAGTTAACTGCAAGGAAAGGAACTGCATCCCAGTGAAATTCAAGCCACCAAATAACTGGGTGAATTACTCACAATGTCCTTCTCCTGAGCCAGAACCGCTCTTCGTATCTCCACAGCATCCAGAAAACCTACTACTGTCAGGGGACAGACTTTGCTGTCTTGCTGCCTCAAGGAAGAGGAAAAGAAGACAGGCAAAAGCAGTTTTTTTTGCAGAGAAAAGCGTGTTGAAAAACTTATGGGAGCATTGAAAAAAACACCTATGGGGCAGGGAAGGTGGGAGAGGAGGCTCCACTTTTCTGTCACTCTGGCTGGGTTTTATCCTTCCAAGCAGGGAGAGAAATATGCATCATGTTTTTTTCCATAGCAAAATTTGCACGGTGTCTGTCCTCATGCTAAACGCCATTCTGGCCTGCGGTGCCAAAGGCCTCCTAGTAATATTTACACAGCCATAGAATCAGAGGAAGGTGCATTTTAAAGAGACTGCAGCTGTCATATAAAAGAGACATACATATTAGCACATTCAGAACACGTCATTTTTTTCACTAATTCTAAGTTTTGCACACTAGTGAAAAGATTTCCCTTAATGGCTACCCTGCAAACAGCTGGGATATTCATTTAGAGCTGTCCTTAAGGAAATACCTCTCTGCGGTCTGAGAGTCTTAACAGCACGGGTCTTACAAACACGTTTTTAAGCGGAGCTTAGGAGTTACGTGCTTTGCGTAACACAGATTAATATCACAATTCAAGACATACGGCCGTAGTGCATTGTGGTGCTTTATTAGTGTTAGACATGCAATATTTATTTAATGAACAGAAATTAAAATATTAAGATAACATTGTAATCAAAGTAAAGGAGTTGAAGTCGCAATAATGAAACAAAAATAAAGTTCTTCATGCATTCTAAGTTTATAGTTCTCACATGTGCATATAGTTGTGATTCTGTACCATTATTAAATGTAGACAAACTACCATTGATTGCACGAGACGAAATCAACCCTTAAGTTATAGGTAATGTTCGTATCTTTTACAGACTTCCTATATAACCTGGATCTTCAGCTTTTTATAGCACATTGTAATACGAGACATCTGGAAGCTTCTAAGATGAATAGGAATGGCTCTACCATTTCTAACATACAGTGGCTTCTTCAACATACAAATTATAAAAGATACAGCAAATGCCCACCACGCTTTAGGAGACCATGACGTTTTCAACAGAAACAAATCTCAAAACCCTTCATGAACAGATTAAAGTGCTACCTATTGCATATTAAATACTTCCAGTGACTGTATCTACATTTAGAAGTTATAAATCCCTGAAAATAGGGTTTCATAGCGAAAGTGCTGACAGACCCTTAAATCTAGCATCATCAACACAGCAGCGCTATAGTCCTTCACCATGGACTTCAAACAGAGGAAGTTAGTCAACATGCTTTAAATATCACCATTTCAAGCCCACAGCGAACGCCTCTATCGTAGCTACAACAGTAATGGATACACAAAGAGCAAAAAAGCATGAGCTTACTTTACATACTCGATGTAGGACAATAATTTTTCTTTAAAGCTGGAAGTGGAAATAAACCTCCAGCGCAGCAGTAAACACATTAAGACAGCAGTTCTGTTTGTTGTCAAGATGCATCTAAGGGCGGGCATCCTGTACAGAAAGAAACGCAGACTGGTACCTAATGAGCATGACTTTCATTAGGTCCCCAAATCAGGAAAGCTTTCGAAATGCAAGGCAACATTTTCACAGCTGGAAAATTACAAATAATTCTTGATACAGAGACAACAGCAATAAATGCAGTTATGTATAACCCAGGGAGAATGCTACATTCATTAGCAGGTGGAAACCCAAGCTAAACGTAAAATAGAGCAGCAAGAGGTAACATATAAATATTAAACATCCTCCTTGAATGGCAGAAAGTTTAAATTGGTTGCTTACAACATTAAAGTATGGCCTTAATATTTGTTCTTTAAAGTAAGTAAAGTACATGGCTATGGGCAGAGGATACGTTTCAAAGGGTAATTTCAAAGTATAGTGTGTGCACGGATGAGCCCTTATGCGAATTTTTGAGAGGAAAAAAAAAAAAATCAAAAAAATGTGGAGATGTCCAAAATTTTCATCCATACATTTTAAAGGGCAAGAAAGAGTGACCGTAAGTGGCAAGTTATTGTGGTTTTACAATGATCTGCAAGAAAGTCTACAACTTTATCCTGTTGGGAGAAACAGAACTTTCTTTGTTTTCAACATATAAATTACTTCGTATGAAGTGTTTTCACTTGAAAGCTGCGTGGTTCAAAAAATGCATGCGGGTTGAAGATGCTTTTCAAAACTTTTCAAAATACAGAAATATGTTACAATTCTCACTCTAACCCGAAAATGATGTGTATGTAATCCTTCCAGAATTGCTCCAAAAGCTGACTATATCTTTAGCTATAGGAACCCTATAAAAATATTTTCACAGTTGTAAGTGTCCCATTCTGCCTCTCTCAGTAACTTTACCTTTTCCTAAGTTGCATTTGTCGTTCTCCCCTCTTTCTTGATAAACTGTTAGAAACAAAAGGTGCTTTTATTCACTTACAGATCAGATAAAGACTAGATAGCACATTCAAAGCTTCACGAAATTTCTTCACTAATGCACAAAAATTGATCTTTTCGCTACCTTTAATCTGCTTATCGTTCTTGGTATGCAAATATGTCAAATGATCTGCTCTTCGTCAATTATGCAGTTTGATATTCTACATTTACATTCTAAAAGAAGTGATTTCAGAGGTGCTAAATATAGTAGAGTTTCATTTTAATAATTATAAGTTGGCTTGCAAGTGAAAAGTCATTGGAGCATACACTCTCGGGTTAGTTTACTTTAGTTAAACCCCGTTGGTGTGTATGATTTAATCATTGCAGATATTACAGATGGTCTCATACCAGTTAGTCTGAAAATGACTGTGGAATTCAAAACAATTGCACAACACTTCCCCATTAACAACATGAGAAAACCACTTGCTTCGGCCAAACATTTGAAAATGTTTAAGAACTTTTATGGAAATACTGAGTAACTGAAATACATCTTGGTGTAATTAGGAAATTAAAATCTAATTGAGTGCAAAACCTAACTTCCAACAGTAAATGTACCATAACTTAGTACATAACCTTTGGCACTTTGAGTATATTACAACAAATTTACAGTCATTTAGATCTCAAGTGGGTCAAAGGAACATTCATGTGGTTTATGAGGTACCGACCGCGATAAATCCTTAGGTTGTCAAAAGAGAGACTACCTGATGAAGTGGGCCCTTTTCTGGGCTACAAATGTCTAAATGCAGAACACTACAATTAGGCAGGGCTTGAATCACTCAGGATCCATCCAGGCACAACGATCTACACTAAAGGATCTCAACGCTGGGTTGGGAACACTCAAACTGCACAGATTTTAGGGACATAGCGCTAGGGGGGTGGGAGGTAGTTCCTAAAGAAAAAGGAGGGAAAGGAGGGAAAGGAGGGAAAGGAGGGAAAGGAGGGAAAGGAGGGAAAGGAGGGAAAGGAGGGAAAGGAGGGAAAGGAGGGAAAGGAGGGAAAGGAGGGAAAGGAGGGAAAGGAGGGAAAGGAGGGAAAGGAGGGAAAGGAGGGAAAGGAGGGAAAGGAGGGAAAGGAGGGAAAGGAGGGAAAGGAGGGAAAGGAGGGAAAGGAGGGAAAGGAGGGAAAGGAATGAAGAAAAATGCAAAAAAGTAGTAAACTAAATCCGAGAACAACTGTACAGAGAAATGTTTTTTTCTAACAATTCTGTACTGTCACACAATACTAACATTGCCAAAAGCATTCAGATAAAACTTTTTCAACTTTTCCAGATCAATTAATTAATTACCCAAGATACTACTACTTTTTGCAGATTTAAAAATGAAAATATATTTAGATCTTTTACAACAACAACAAAAAATTTGAGTTTAATTTCGAGCTTCTTTTCCTCCTCAGCAACAGCCATTACGTGGTGCTGTAAGAAAAAAAACAGATCAGGTGTAGAGAAAGAAGAGGAGGAGGAGAAGACAGTCAGTTTTCTTAAACCCAAATCTAAAATATTCTCTATACCTTTTTTTTAAATATCATCTTACTGTTTCACAGCAACTGAGACTTGTATAAAGGAAATTAAAATCTATTTATGTTAATATTCTGAGGATTCTTCTCCTACGATACTTTCCCATTATATATTCACTATATTTTTCCAATTTATTGAATAATAGGTACCTTTTTCATATGTCATTTTACAAACAAGTATGAAATGATCAGGAAGATATTTACTACATTCTTCTTTCATTTGCCTCAATGAAAACTGACTTACAAGGACTACAGATTTTTTTTTTAATGAAAAGCCTTTCTAAGTACTCTATATGTGTTTAAGCAACATAGCCTATTTCTAAAGGCATATACTTTGTTGTCATAAGATTTAAAAAAACCTAAGACAGATATCTATCATGTAAAACTCAACCTTAAATTGAGTCAGTTCTATATTTTTTGAATTATCCTGTCTATTTAAGTCAGTCTGTTCATTTCTTCTACATTTGCACTGTAGTAGACTTTGAACAAAGTATTCATATCTTTATTCCATACTTTTCTCCAGTCCTATCTCCGACTCTATTAACACTGTTCAAAGTACTTTAACATATAAAAAGGCATGCAATAACTTCATACAAAAAGATCCTCAAAACAACCTTGTGACATGAGCTCACTACCAAAGTTCAATCATTAAACACAAAATTCAGCATTTAAGTGTAAAATAACTGACTCCAGCATGTGCCATTACCGAAATGGCATGGTATTTTTTTACATTGTTATAGAAAAAGCACATCGTATAGAATACAGCATTTACTCTGCAAAGATTGTGCATCACTGTTTTCCTCTACTATGTGTAGAACAAACTACATTCCATTGCAACAAACCACACGTAGGTTTAGTAAAGCGTACTGCACTGGCTTGAAAACAGCGGTCTCGAAGGCATGCTGTAATACCAGAATCGATATATTTGCATAATACCAATAATCATCCAAGAAAACATTCATAACAGCACAGACTTCCCAACTGAAACTGCCACATGGTGAACACTAAGCTATTATATAAACTGCATGGACATACTTAATGCATATTATTTACTGTACTGCAAGTATTCCGTACCTAAAGGTGTTTTCAAAAAGAAAGAAAAAATGTTATTTAGGTAATCTAACAGAATATGACTTTTGGCAGTCCCTGCTAGTGTTCAGAGTAAAAAAAAAAAAAAAAAAACACAAACGAAAAAAACCCACACCATCGTCCTGTCCTCCCCTGGTTCCTGGAATTTCTTAGGAGACAAGGAATGAAGAGAAGTCAAAACGTTCAAGTGTGGTTTCTTTTCACTAACGTATTCAGCAGAAAGTACCATCAAGTATCACTGTCTTAACTTTTGGAAAATTTGCCAGCTTTTCGAGAAGGTTCATATGGCACTCTGAGAATACTAGGTGTTTCTTCCATCACTCGTACAAGAAGATTATCAATGTAATCCTCAAGTTCACGAATATGAGTGTCCTTCTTCTTAAGTTGCTCTTTATGCTTCACCAGCTCCTGCAAAACCTCTTCATAAGTGAGATTACGGTATCCTGCAGTGGCGTCGAAAGGATTGCCATCCTACAGATAAGTTTAAAAAAAAAACACCAGATTTTATTAAATAGTTGAGTGCTCTGAACAAGTTGATGGGTTATCGCTTTTCACGTTTCTCATGTGCACCTCTTGACAGAAGCAGCATCTCTTAGACAACGTACCTCCATTTGCTCTAGAGCTTCTCCCTTCGGTACCCCCACTGGAGCAGAAAACTGGAGATAATTTAAAATAAGTTTCCCACATTGTCATCTCAGAAAAAAAAATAATATTGTTCTCGGAGAGATGTGTACGCAGTTAATGACTATATGAGCGGTAACCACAAGAACAGTCAGCAGCTCCACTTTGGGAAACTGACTATGTGGTAACCTTAATTATAGAGGAACAAGAGAATGCCCTGAGAATTCAAGTCCTACTGTAACTTTCCCGAGTTCTCACCTTTAAAGCATATCATAGCAAAACGTTTACTTAGTTTTAAATGACATCAGCCCTCATCTGTCTCTCTTACTCTGTTTTTAGTCATCAATGGTTCTCCAGGCCTTGGCCTCTGAATCATATAATAAAACTTTCAATTTTGAATTTCATGTGAAGTTAAAAGGCTGCATCTTATTTGCACCACAGCACTTAAGACAGAAATATGCACTACTGAAAGATCTTGCTTGCATCAAAGCAGAAGGGGCCCAGAATTAAGCAGTAGGGAAAACAGAATTCTTTCTGTAATGATTTCTGATGACCCAGTAAGTGCAGGTACTAACAGAGATGGAAAAATCAGTCCCCTTAACAAAGGGCAATATGCGATCTATAATACTATAAAGGTGAACAACTTATTCTGTGTCAAGAAGAGTTAGCTGTGACCTTAACTAACCAGATTATGAAATATTTGGAAATGTGTAACTGAGAAAAAGATTGAGAGAGCTGGTTTATAAAAGTATTAGCACTGTCAGACATGCAAAGCAGGAATTTTTAGCTGATTCAGAAATGGAGACATTTAAAAGATACGGAACCTCTAACTAATTAAAATAATCTAAGTTCTCAAATCCTACACCTCAAACAGGGCAGAAGAACACACGGTAGCTTTTGTTTACAGTAAGAACTTGCCATTAAAAATGATAAAGCTTGCACAGCTAGGAAGCACACCACATAACAACATCATATTCATTCCTTTTCCCCGCTTCATTCCTTTTCACTCCTTTTCTTTCCATACAGCTCCGTATTTACACATTGGCATATGTCGAATAATTAAAATATGCAGGTGGCCGAAGTTTTCAAATAAACCTAATTAAAAGTGATGGGGCACTGCAAATAGGTTGAAGTACGACAGATCAATCAGCCTCTCTCCATCAATTATATTCTCATAGCACCTCTTGCAAATATGTGCTTTTAAGGGTTGCTCGCTACATTTGAGCTATTTAATGTCACATTTATGTGTACGTATTCAGAATTTTGAACTATATTATCGAGTTACAATATTGTAAGTGATCAATAACTAGGTCAATAACAGGAATTAAGATGCAATGATGTCATTATATTATATAAAGTTTACTGGAAAATTGTGTGTAAAAATGTTAAAGACGTTAAAGATGCTTTAAAGATGTTTGGTCATACATATGCTCTATATAGATCTTTGGGAGGAATAACCTATCACATTAATTACACAACATTCTAGTTAAAGGGTTTTAGTACTTAGAAATAAGTATTGTTGAAGTTAAGAAGATTTTAAATGTTCAGCTTGAGCAAATAAGTGATACTTAAATGTATAAGGAACAATTATATCTTTACAAAAACAGCTACCAAAATTTTAATACAAAACATTAATCTTATAATGAAATACGAAGAAAAAAAGGTTCTAAATACTAAGCTACGCAAAGAACGATTGTCTCAGCTACAAAATACTACTGGGGTACACACCGACAGCCAGAGGAAATGGAGTTAGATAAAACGGAAGGCCTGGCAATCTCTGATCATCTCTTTATTGTTCTAATGAGGAATTCTGCTCTGGGAATATCATCTAAGCTACTTTCACATCTTTTGTCCTACTTACTTCATCTTCCTTTCAGTTCTTAATTAGGCCTTAAAGAGCTCATGCTGCCCTTTCAACTGGCTACTGCTCCCATTTAAACGCTGCTTTCAGAGACAGGTGTTGGCACCAGAGTAGAAGACATACAAACATAATTACTAAATGTGACGCACAAGGAAGAAATATAATAACTTGGTGAGGGCTATTATTGCAGAACCTAATAATAAATTACTTCAAACACCTTAGAAAGCAATCTTGAACATTAAAAAAAAATATATATATATATTCAAATGGTTTCATTCAAAACTATGGTTGAGATATAGTTTCTTCTCCTCCTAATTTGTATTTTGTATTAAATGAGCACCACCTCATAATCCTACAACTGACATTCAGGATAGCTGGTATTCCAAAAGAAAAATCATCAAGGATTTCTTTTATCACCTTTAAATCCTTTAAATAAAACAATTCACATCTTATTTCTTAAAAGAATTAAACCGATGCTTTCACCAGCAATAAATTACATGATTTGCGGCAGTACATTTGCAAGCACATAGAAACTGTAATTATGGTTACTTTACAGACAATAGCTGCTAAGTTAAATCAATTTTTTGATGTCGCTTTTTGTCAGAGATTAAGTAACCGCCTGGTAGAATTCAGTTTACTATCTGATCAAAGACAGCCTTCATATACTCTGACATCTCCCACCAGTTACTTACATTATAAAAACTTGGGCATTTACAATAACATCAAATGTTATTACAAGTCATTTACATAAACCAGCAAAAAACAAACAGTACAAAGTCCTATTTGCTTGTGAAAATTGTTTTCTATATATTTTAAAGATTGAAAACAAACCCACTTTTAAAGATTTCATCTATTCACAGAATAAATTCCAGGAAGACCACATTTTCCTTCAAACAAAGACACCGCATAGGAAATCTGTGGATTTTTTTGGTCTTAGTACACAATTTATTCCAGGAACTTTTAGAGTCAAAAGTGTATTTTGAATAATGTTAGTATTTCTATTTTTAGTATTTTCTGAGAGGCTGTTCCTTTATTATTTGTACTATTAATCCTATCCTGTATCAGTTCATTACTTCCATTTTGATTTGCCATCTAAAGACTGTCCTCAAGTTTTCAACTATAGTGACAGGAGACTCCTGTTAGGCCAATTAATACATCACTGCCTAACGCAGGGTTCCTCACCGGACTATTACTTCTCTAGAGTCATTTGAAATACCCCACAGCAACAGTCTTCTTTTTACTTTTTGTGCAAAGATCTAATTTTTCCCTTCTTCTCTACATCATCATACCAGAAGTACACTATCTATTGAGTGTAGAACTCTTCTTTGTTTCCAAATTTATATTAAGCCTGTGATTTTCTAATTAGATCTTCTGGATATTTGAAAAGAAAAACAAAGAAAAAACCCCAACATTTCCTTATAAGCGGTTAAAAAAGAATAATAGCTTATATTGTGTCAAGCACCAATAAATTGGCATTTACTGATGGCAACGCTTCGTAACTCACCATTGTCTTCCTGAGGTCCTCAATGCCAGGAGGATTCATACTGAAACTGTGGGAAAAAAACAAACCCCCAGATATTAGCACTGCATATTTATCTGACCAAAATATACACTCGAAGACACTACTGAATTAGGTATATAGCTATAAAATATTTAATACTATTTATTTTGTTGATTTGTTGAACTTACAAAAAGTAGGAAAATATTCAAAGTTAATGGAAATTTTCATGTATTCTCTGTTCACAATTCTTTCGTATTCTTTTTGTCATAGAATTGGAATAAGTAACTAAGGAATGCAAGAAAGGGTATTACAGACTGGCCTTCCCTAGCTCTTCTCTTGTCTCTACACTTACCTTGAGATTCTAAGCAAAAAGAGATACTTTACATGAAACATTCTGGAAACAGGTCCCTGGGATGAGATTGTTAAAAAACACCACCAAAACCTCGCAGACTAACATGTATTCCCAGCTTTCATGGCAGCTTCCAGAGGAGAAAGGTCCTTCAGAAATTCCAGCGAGATCACCAGCTTAAGTCAGAGCTGAAAAGCCATCTTCTGTCGGCAATACTGGTTTTGTACTTAAAATCCAGTAAATAATCTATTCTTTCACAAACCTAGTGACTACCCCACATATTCAAAAAGCAAAGCTGTTTCATGATGTAGTTGAGATTTTTTCCTTCCTCATCTGCAAAGGTGCAGCTGATATTGATAAAAGCAGCCACTGTCTAAGTGTCAGGCCTAAGAACCAGTCCACTGATCTCTCAGGCCGATGCAACTATTAGCAAATATCTTCGAAAATCAGTGCTGCTGTGTTCTTAGGTACTTGCTACAGCAAGTTTGGAGAGAAAGCTAACCCTCTGAAAACGTGTTTGGAATTTGGATATGGCTCACAAGTACTATTTACATGGTAGCATCATAGCAGACATCCCATCCCAGAATCTACTATTTAGTTCGATTGCATGTACTGGCGGTTAAGGGTGACGTTTGATGACTGAGAATAATCCAAAAAGTTACAAAAATATGTTTACACTATTTTCTTAATTTTAAAGGGAGCTTAAAGTAAGGGACATGTATTTTGTGACTGTTCATCACTCTATTACCTGAATTTATAAGCCATGTATTTCATGGTATAAAAGTGGAAGGGACATAATTTACAAAAGTAAATGACGTAAAATGTAAAACCTGATTTGTTCTGTAAGAAATTTTTTTTGTTTACATTAATTTTTTTTTTTAACATTATGATTTTTTCTTCTGTACATTCTTTTTCATTTCCAAAGTAGGCAGGCTTTTGCTCATACAGAAATCCCGTGAACCATCTGCTGGCCCGGGGATATTAGATAAAGATTGGATTACGCAAACAGTCACAACTGGAAATCAAGAGGTGTCTGACGAATCCAATTCTGGCTAATTCCCATTATACCTGTTTGTAACAGAGATCCGCAGCAGTCTGCCTAGTTTGCTGGAGACCAGTTTTGAATGAGGGGCCTCTTTCATCGGGTATTGTCTAAAAAGCTGAAGGCAGGAACCCTCCCTCCCCGCCTGCCTTTTAGTTTCACGCTGATGTGTCAAACACATGATGAACTTGCTTCATTCATGGCTGCCTTTTGTGATCCCAGTACAAAAAAAACTGAGTTAACTGAACTGGATCGAATTAGCTTGGTGAAAACCAAGAATGTCTCTATTTAACGAAGTGTGGCGTTAATTTGGGATATCTTTCTTTTGGGACTGTTTCCTCATGTTAGACAAGATATAGAATAATACGGCCTGACTGCTCAACTGAGTGACTTTCTGAAAGGTTAAAAAAGCAAGATCTTTCATTGCCCTGAATGACTTTATAGTTTCTGTGAAATAAGTTCTGGGACTCCTTTTCATAGCAGCAGCTTAAAAGAAAAGCAGCAGGTCTGACTACGAAAAGTTACATTTGAAAATGAGAAATATAAATCACTGGCAATATGGACTAATTTTTTTTTTTTTTTTTTTTAAAAGCTAAAAAACCTGCGATCATTTCTATAACATTGCGGACATTGTAACTGCCGTTACAAAAAAGCACATCTGCGTATTTCACATGAAGCAATTTGAATATACTTGCCAAAAAATGAAAAACTATTAAAGAGAATATTCCCCAATAAGACCCCAAACCCCATGAATACTCTTACTCGTATTTTAAAGAGATATGTGGAAAATCTACTGCTTCTCAAGGAAGAAACAGGTGCTGAGAATGCATATAACATTTTGTAAATCAGGGTGTCTGCTCAGTACGGCGGGAGCGCGCCGGCCTCGCTGAGCCCCGCAGGGTTTCCTGCCAGCGCTTCCAGCCCGAGGTGAGCGTGAGCAGACGCAGGCTCTCACCGCCGGACACGTAATTCACTGTCCGAGGACCAAATAATACCATGAAAAATACTGTAAAATTATGAATGCCTACAGTTGGGGGAGTCGCATGTTTGCTGTATTGAAATTCATGAGAGCGTTTATTTTTTAATTTAAATTTCATGACAGTAATATACCCCTAACATTACCATCTTCCTTGATTACTGGTAATAGCTTACAGAAAACACACCCCCAGGACCACAGCCCACACGCTGCACAACCATCACAAGCCTCCTTCAAGCAGCCATTTTCGTGACTTCCTAAGAGCATTCTGAAATCATTAATCTAAACAATTATAAAAAATAATGTAATTTTTTTGGCTGTGTTACAATCACAGTTCATAGGGATAATGCTTGGTATAGTCCCATCTCTGTTTTTTCCCCAGGGTTTGATAAATTGGCGGGGAACTTTTGCCATGGAAGCCTGAAAAAACTATGGTCACAGCTTGGCAAAATAAGTTCTTTTAGCTTTGTTTTGAGTGCAGTTTTCTATGAACTGTGTTTATTAAAAAAAAAGTTGCATTGTGAGATCCTATAATTATTGTTTCTCAATTATGCCCAAAATAAATTTGCTCAGTTAACAAGTAAAAAGATGATTCTTTTCTAACGAATGGAACTTTCTGCCAACTCACTCTGAGAACTGAAATCAGACTGGGTTTCTCTGGCTCATCGTCACTAACACGGTGTGTAACTCCCAGGTGTTATGTCTAATGTCTCCTCACTGGACATACCTCCCAACCTACACAAACCGGCTGGACTACTTTTTTCTGCTCACTGAAGAGACCTCATCTACCTTCTTGCTCCTTGTGTTCTTCATCATCTCAAGGAATCAAGTCATTTTCTGCCTCTTCCATCCAGACAGGACAAGAAGCCCCCCTGCCCACCACTTTGGAGTCTCATCTGCCTCAAGGTGATGTCCAAGGTCCCACAATGATTTTTAAGAGTTTGTCTCTTACAACTAACAAACTTTCATTCACTCCGATCACCTCCAAGAAAGTTAGGAACTAGTAAAAGGGAGGTAAGTCGCACCAGCACAGATTCAAAATCAGCTGCAGTAGGATCAGGCAGGTGAGTGACCAAGCCACCCAACTTCTACATTGCCCCTGCCCCACCATAGGCAGAACAGACTTCTTCAGTCTAATTGCCAGCACAGCAATTAGTCATGTCGCACATTTCACTCATCTGGGAATTCAATTAGTTTCCTTAACAGTTACTTTATATCAGATAATTTTACCAGTTTAAATCATATCCATTATTTTATTGCTTGGGATATAACTTCTTCTTTACATGTACATTTTTACTCAATAGTAAAGTTTGTTTGAATTTCTGGGGTTTTATTACCTTGGATTTCAATTTGAATTTGAGCTCATCTGAGATGAGGACCCTTTCCAATCGCCACGTTGCTGGGAGGAGAAAAGTGATGAGAAATAAAAATAGTATAAGCTAATAATGGAGACGGCCATACTGTAATGCTGATTCTGTAGAGTGTTTTAGATGACTGTTTCATAGTCATAGCAAGCATATTATTTTATGCTTTATTGTAATTTTTACTATTTAAATACATTACATTAGAACTACACGGAACTCTTACTTTTTTTTTTCATAACACCTACTTTTTATGAGGTAGTTAAATGCTTACACTGCACGCCGATTATTTGCAGTTTGTACAGAAGCTTCAACACAACAGAGCTGAGTTTAGGATGTATCACAAGCTCAAGTTTATGACTGGGGCTTGTAATTTTGTCCTTTGAAGTTTAATAGTAGTTAAAAATTCAAACATTACGTCTAGTGGCTGCTTAAATATTTAGCTTCTAAGTGCCTAGAGATTAAAACAATGTTTAAAAAAAATCTTTCCTATAACCGATTTAAACATTTTAGTGCCTGAACCATTTACTCTGACAACATAATGAATGGGAATCAGACTCCTACATTATGCTGCATGGAAAGCACACTTTCTTAAGGAGCAAAAGCTTTTTACTTATCTTTTGCTATTCATATTAGTTATATGATCATTGTACTGTATACTATTAGAAATTAAAACTAGGACATTTACATTAATCACTACTACTCAAACTATTGAAATCTTCTATGCTACCTTGGCATCCTGTAAAATATCCATTATACCAATAAGCTCAGTGTGAGGTTTCAAGATTTTTCCTTTAATATGGAACGACTGTGTAGAGGTAATTAGCAAAACTCTACCATGTTCATTTTCCATTAGAGTTGAAATATTATTCCTATTCCTACTTCTCGGTCTTTGGGCTGATTCTTATTACATTGCTTGTGCATTTTTCTTTGCATTCTCACAACACGTATCAAAACCTTGAAATATTAGGATGCAATTTAAGTTATTACCAATGTACTAGAAACACAAAAGAAATGAATATAATCAGATACAGTTAATGAAATTCAGAAACTTAGTTTTCATAGAATATTATTAGCCTGCTGTGCCTGGCAGTGCAGACATCACTTTATGCTCTGAGAAGGAATGACTGTCATGTCTGGCAGCTAAGCAAGTATGGAGTAAGCACATTACCATTTATTTCCCAATCAGATTCTGGGGAACATCACTTAAGACCCTTCACTATATAAATTGTCCTGCTGTCAAGCCATGCTCCAAGGCCTTCTGGAGTTTGTGTAACCACAGGAGGACACAAAAAGAGTATCAGGTTTTGTTGCTATCACTCCATTTCTTAATATTACTATGAAGTCTCATGCCAAGAGTTAAGAAACTGGACCAAAGCCCCTGAACTTTGAATGTTAAGACACAGTGCTTTTGCAAATCATTTGTTCTCAAGCTAATATTCACTATATAGAGTATTTTGGAAATGGTCTGCTCATGAGTATACTGCAGGACTCTGTAGAGCCTTTCAAAGAAGGCAGAAGGCTTCATGAGGCAAAGAAGTTATAGATTCAAAACGCGGTGCTGGATAATGGTCCTGAACAACACGTACTTCAAGGAAGTAGCCTTTTCTCTTGTAGCTCACAAACACCTGAAATTTAGTGCAGTAGAAACATGACAACGCAACAATATAGAAGCACAGAAACTTTAACAGAAACATAAAATCATTTAGATTGGAAAAGACCCTTGGGATCATCAAGTCCAACCACCATCAACCCCACTCTACAGAGTTCTCCCTTACACCATATCCCTTGACACCACATCTAAACGACTCTTAAACACATCCAGGGATGGCGACTCCACCACCTCCCTGGGCAGCCTATTCCAGTGTCTGACCACTCTTTCTGTGAAGAATTTTTTCCTAATGTCTGGTCTAAACCTACCCTGTTGCAGCTTGAAGCCATTCCCTCTTGTTCTATGGCTAATTACCTGTGAGAAGAGACCAGCACCAACCTCTCTACAATGGCCTTTCAAGTAGTTGTAGAGAGCGATGAGGTCTCCCCTCAGCCTCAACAGTCCCAGCTCCTTCAATCGCTCCTCATAAGATTTATTCTCCAGGCCCTTCACCAGCTTCGTTGCCCTCCTCTGCACTCGCTCCAGCACCTCAATATCTCTCTCGTATTGAGGTGCCCCAAACTGGACACAATACTCAAGGTGTGGCCTCACCTGCGCTGAGTAGAGGGGGACAATCACTTCCCTACTTCTGCTGGTCACACTATTTCTAATACAAGCCAGGGTGCCATCGGCTTTCTTCTTAGCCACCTGGGCACACTGCTGGCTCATGTTCAGCCGCTTGTCAATTAGAAGCCCCAGGTCCTTTTCTGCCAGGCAGCTCTCCAGCCACACTTCCCCAAGCCTGTAGAGATGTATGGGGTTGTTGTGGCCCAAGTGCAGGACCTGGCACTTGGCCTTGTTGAAGCTCATTCCATTAGCGTTGGCCCATCGATCCAATCTATCCAAGTCTCTCTGTAGAGCCTCCCTATCCTCATGCAGATCAGCACTCCCGCTTAACTTGGTGTCATCTGCAAACTTACTGATGATACACTCTATGTCCTTATCAAGGTCATCAATAAAGATGTTAAACAGAAACGGTCCCAACATTGAGCCCTGAGGAACACCACTTGTGACCGGCCGCCAGCTGGATTTAACTCCATTGACCACCACTCTTTGGAGTTAAATCCAGCTGGCTTTCAGTTAAAAGAGCTCAAAAAATTTAACAAAAATTTGGCTTTATCTATAAACACCTTCATTTTGAAAACAGACATGAATTTGGATCCACAATAAGCTGGTGACCAATTCTGAGGTGTCTGATACTGAAGGAGACAGATCAAGAGAAGCGGAGGCATACAGGGCTGCATTCATGAGCTCTGCCAGCATGCTAGCCTTCTCCTTCCAAAAATGTAAGTATCTTAAAACAATGGCACTTGTACTTGTGTGCTGCTGGACACACTACTCGTGCAAATTGGTTTATTATTCAGGACTTACAAGACATTCTAAAATCAAAAGTGATCTCACACAGTGTACACGACTGAATTTTAAACTAAGTTTCTGGAAACAAACAACAGTTTTACATAAGAAGTTAATAGTTCTAAGCATTTAAATATTCCTCCTTTTACTAGGCAGTTGTGCTATGGCTAAAAAACTAATGAAGTTTTATTCTCAAGAGACCACTGAAGAACTTTTAGTATAAAAATTGTGACACCACCTCCACTAGAAGACCCTACTATTAGAGAACTATAAGTCAACCAGAAGATTAACCAACCCTAAAGCAAAATTTTGTATCGAAACTTCCAGAATTTTTAAGCATTTAATTAAGAAAATTTAAGCATTTTTGAATGCTTAAAAAACCAGCATTAATTCTTAGTTCTTACAAAGAAACAGGAAAAAAATTAAAGTTCATCAATTTTATGTAGCTTCTCCATTTATTAATAAAGGAACTGGATATAACTATTTAATTCTTTTTTTTTTTAAAGCAAATAGACTAGGCAGTGCATTCCCCCTTGGGACAGATAATATGTCTCGTGCATCCACTCAAAAAAGTTTTCACATGCCCTAATGTGCACCAACAGACAAGGAAAGCTTGAAAAAAATGTTGTCATTCAGCCAGCAGGATGAACTTTCAAAACAGCCTTCCTAAAAGAGACAACTAATTAGGAGTGAGTGATTGCTGGTGAAGAGTCTGCAAAAGTCAAGATTAACACTAGGTATTTCTACAATATCTCTCTAGGAATTCATTGCTCCAAACCATCCTAGTAATATCCCAAATACTGTGACCATTGCTTTGTAGTAGCTTTGCGAAAGATTTCATTATTCTCTCATCACCTTCAGTGATCTCTCTAAATTGGACGATAACAGTCCTGGCAGGAGAGACTAAGAATCCTCACATGACTTCTCCTTGTTTTGTAGTTTCCCCCTACCTCTCACATACCTGTCATGTATTTGTTTTGTTGAAAGAACGTTCAACCGACAGCTTTACCACACTGAATTAACAGTCTACAGTATAATTAATGCACTGTCATAGACTATAATGTTTTACCCAGACTATAGATAATCACATTTGATTGGAAATAAAGCTAGTCAAATTTCAGTAGAGAACTGAAAAAAATCCTTTCATTTCAAGAAAAGCAATGCAGAGGTACACTGTTCTTAAAATAAGACATGCTAACATTGACAGAGGGCACAAAATTCTGAAAATAGCATAGTTCACCTGATGTCAATTTCTGACTAACAGAGAACCATACTTTAAAATGTCAGAACAAACTCCATCTCTATTACTCAAGCAAGCACACTAATAAACTTGTTAGAAATCAACATTTCTGAACAAGGCATACCAAAATTAAAAACAGCGAGTTGTACACTGGAACAGGATGACCTACTTGGTAAAGAAATCCACAGCCATCACAACCCTTTGCTCTGACCAGGCAACTTCTGGGGTTCATTCCAATGGAACTGTGCCCAGTGACTACGTCTCTGGCACATCACATGTAACAGGCCGAAACTGAAACCATTTAACAGTCATTTATCTCTGATGATGTTGAAGTTATTGCACTAATAACTTATCTTCACTGTGGTTTAAGCTAACAGGTTTGACTTTACAACGGCAGCTGACTAGAATCAGGCACCTGCTCTACTAATACAGCTCAACTGACCTAGAAATTCAGAGTAACACCAGGATTTTGAAAAAGCTTCTCTAACTAGTTGACCATCACACATGCAAAATTTTAATATTTGCTAAAATGTAACAGACATCATCGATTCTCTAGACTTAACAATTTAATACGATCTAAACGCATCACAGTTATCAAAGAACCTCATGTTTTCATGGCACTTGTTTGATTTTTTTCCAAAGCTAGTAACAGACATATCAAAAATGCAGACACACTGCTTATTTCAAACACTGCATCCATTGGAACAAATAAAACTGCACATACTGATCCCTTTGGAACAGTGTGATGATACTAGGGGGGAGAGAGGCTGAAGAAAATAACCACATTCAGAAACGACACACAAAGCAGAAAGATGCAAAATAGATGAGTTTACGGGTTCTGTCGGTTGGGTTTTTTTTGAGTTGCAATTTTTAAAAAAGGCCGAAGCAGTAAAAGAACACAGAAAATAGTATTTCTGTATTTTATGGTCCAATTGACCAATTACTAATGTTATAAATTCATAGCCATAATTCATTATTCATAATTGTTACAGTGAATCCCAGTAAGATACAGGTTTCTCTCTCCTCCACTATTCCATCTTCCACATTGCTTAGACTGTAACATATTTATTGCAAGAAGTTGACATAAAGTGTAACCAGTATGCAGGCACAAGCTTTATCTTCTTTTCTCTAAATTTAACAACACTTAGGTCATGGAAGTGCTACTTTAAAGGGTTTTTTTAATGCATCTCTCTATATATGTATACATATATGTCTATACAGATACACATATATATTGTGTGTATGTATATATCTATTTTACATATGATGTTTCTTAGAAAGCTCCCAAACACCTATCAATTCAGTTTCCCAGATCTGGAATTTGATCAGACTAGTAACAACCTGTCAGCTTTAAATATTGGACTGTTTGTTTCCCTGTGTCCAGTGCCTAAGATCTTGTTAATTACCTAAACTCTCTTTCTGTAGGTCTTGTTAATTACCCGTCTCCTGTCTCAGAGGACCTTGTTAATAACTTGTACAATCTCTCTAAAAAGGTCCTAATAACACATTAAAATTAAAGATGCTTTTCTTTTAGCACTTGTCAAGTGGTGTAAATTGAGAAATTTTCACATCAGTTTATTAGCCCACTGTAGTGCATTTTCCTAAACACAAACAATTTCAGAGAAATGATGCTCAAGGTTTGGTCGTGGCACAAAACAATCTTTGTTTTCCAGGAGTATCCTCGAGTTCTTTAACTGTGTTCAATACAAAATCCACGTGGCTCCTGACTGCAAATTAACCTCATGAGAGCTGTGACAATAGCAGTAATTGTAAGAATGAGTGCAATTTAAGATAGTATTAGGTAAAAGTTTCAAAGCAGCGGAATAATAAGTACGAAGACAAAAGTAGTATTGATAAACGCAGGCTAAAAATACTAGACGCACTGTGTGCTTAAAATTTTTCATTGGCTGTATGATATAAATCCTCTGGAACCAACAGATTTTGTAATATTTGCAAAAACAGCGTTTCTTGTTTCACTACGAGACTGCAGCATTTTTAAATTGTCAAGAAATCAGCTCATAAATATCCATATTACACCTACACCAGACAATAAAAAACCCCAATCTTAACACTTATGTAATACTGTATTACTGTTTCTATAAAACCCTTAAAAAATACTAATTTATCCATTCAGCATTTGGAAGAGGTAACAAAATATCATCCCCATTTTACAGATCAGGAGCAGGGAGACTTAAGTGATTCAGCCAAAGCCACAAAACAAGGCTTTGCCAGAGCAGAGATTAATAGAAATTACGGGTCCATATTTTGTGATTTCCTGACAACTGGTGTTATACACAAACCAGGCAGCTTTTGTTTTGCTTTTCCAAAACGCTTCTTAAACCTTCTTGAAACAGCAATAATAAGTAATAGTAATAAAAATAAATAATAATTTTCAAATAATCCTGGGATACTTTACTGTTTACTTTAACTGTTGCTGAACCATTTCTACATTTTCTGTATCAGCAGCTGAGAAACATGTGGAAGATGTATTTAACTTCATTCTTTTAATTAGTAAATAAGAGTAATTATACAGCCAGTTAGCACTTAACGACTGGTTGGGTGAAGGACTATTCAGCAACTCTGTCCCGCAACTCCCCCAGCCATCCGTTAGTGGGGCTGTTGTGAGCTGCTGCCCTGCACATCGTTACTGCTTAGTCAACAGCACCAAACACAATTAATTAGGATGGACTCAAGCCTGACCCAAAGCTCACCAAAGTCACTGAAAAGACGCCCACTAACTTTACAGACATCGGTTCGTGGGTGCTAAGCACCCGACCTTCACGCTTGGGTTTGGTAATTATTTTTTTGGGGGGAGGTGGGTTTTTTTTCTTCCACTATTTTCAGACTGGTCCCAGGGACTGAATGCCCTTTTGTGGCTACAGCGTGCTCCTGGAATGCATCTTCCAGTCGAGTTTCATCAGGCAGGAATCCTGTTCACATGCCCCAGGACTGTTCCATCACTCAAACAAAGGCTTAGCTAAGCGGGGTTAACTGGGAGATCCACCTGCAAAGCAAACTCCTCGTCTACACCAGAACACTGATTTTGGACACACCTTAATAAAAAGATACTTCCCCGTTTACCTGCAGAACTGGTATCCATCCAAAAGGGCTTAATAGCATCTTGAGCAAATAAAAAGCAACTCAAAGTCTAAATTCCCTGCGTATGCTTTCTGCATACTGAATTTGTTACTCAACCTCATTTATTTTGCGCCCATAGATTTATACAATTCTTTCTTCACAGTATTACTGGTTCGAAAAATTTAAAATGGATTCTATTCAACATATCCTCCACAGATAAAAGGTAAACTTACACTGTAAACTTATTAAATATGCACATTTTGTATTAGTTTCTACTTCAAAAGAAAATCATTGTACAAGATACATTTGAAAGTGTACTTATTCTAAAAGATTCTCACAGACAATGATACTGCAGCATATAAAAATCAAGAGCTTCTAACTTAAATTATTGCACGCTAGATATTATTCCATAACAGCTGTCTTATAAAAAAAGGTCAAAAATGTTTACTATTTTTGTTTTGGTTTTTTTCAAAATAACAGAGTATCTATTTGTATTATCAAAAGTTTATGTTTACATAAAAGTCAAGAACTAGTAAAAGAGACTCATACAAAGAGGGGGAATAAATGACTAGAGTCCTTCTGAATGGGCACTGTGATGAGCTTTTTAATTACAAAATAAAGAAAAAAAAAAAGTCCATCATGATTACTGTTAAAGATTTATATTTATCAAGATCTTCTGCATTCAAGAACTTCAAAAGATTTCACTACTTATATCTAGCGTCTGCCTGAATACATTTTTTCATTTTAAAAAAATTAAATGCTATGTAATTTTAATTGTTATTTAAATAACTTCTCTTTAAAGCAGCTTATTTAAATGGAAGTTTAACTTCCGACAAACCAAGCTACATCCTAACCTTACTCTAATCTAGAGAAATACTTTATTAAATAAATAATATGCTAAGACTCTGTCTGTAAACATGTTATTTAAGACACTTGGAACTGCCTTGACTCATAGAAGACGCTAAGAAGATAATTCATTGAAGTCTGTATGAACTTGTAGCAACCAAATCTTTTCTATAGCAGTTCCATTTCAGTTCGTTTATCTAATTCACATCCATGATTAGTTTTGTTGAGAAAATTATTCTAAGTTTAAATCAGGAGTGCATGCATGCTAACCTATGAATAAAACTGAGCCGGGATACAATAAGATCAATCTGCTCTAAAATCTTAAAGAACAAGATAACAAGAAACTAATTACTTTTTTTTTTTTTTTTCCAAGGACAATACTACTGTGTCATTAATTAAGGAACTAATAGACAGGGAAAAGGCAAATTTGTTAGACCCATATATTCCATTTAAAACAGTGATGTATTTTACAACGTTAAAATTCCAGTTTGGAGCATTTTATTTTTAAATTCAATTTCTATCAAATTTAAGTAATTAAATAGAAATGAATCATTACCTTGAGGAAAAAAAAAAGGATTGTTAATTTCTGGCATTAATACAAAGAAAAAAAATAAGAATGCAAATGAATAAAAGTTAAATAATTAGTTGATTAAACACTTACCTACTGGGAACAGTACAGGTGTGTGGGGGGTGTATTTATATATTTTTATATACATAAAGAGAGACACAATATATCTTTGTCATTTGCAAACAAAAGCCAGAAACAAAATTAACTGTGGGATACACTCGAGTTTTTTTGTTTTTTATTCTTTTAAGAAAAACTAGTAAACTGTTGACAGAGAAACAAAGATTAAAATGGGTTATTTAAATCAAAGTTTCTTATCAGCACCGGTAACTTAATTCACTCTGCTTAACACATAAAATGCTGCCTCATGCAACGACTTGAATACACAGATACTCAGCAAAGCTCGAGTGAGCCAAATGAATTCAAGCCTGATAAGTGCCCACGTGGGTGCTCCCATTTAGAAACAGAACGGTCTTCAATTCTTGTGCTTTAACATATAGAATCTAAATCCATTTTTTTTTTCGCAAATGGTGACGTGTACAGAATTTGTTTTCATTACTCACATTTTCTTCATTATTTTATTTATTCCGTTTCATCTGTTGCTTAGACTTGAAACCTTTCCCTCTAAAACCTTGACTTAGGGCAGTATAATAATTAGCAATGAGTGTTCGATTAAAGCAGAACTTTCAGGAAGAACCCATTCTGAAGCGAGAACAAAGTCTTCCACGAACACAAGTAGCCAAGAACATTCACAGCACATATTAGTAATATAAATGTAATTTCAAAATGAAGTAAGAAAAGATCAAACTATATAAAAAGTTCATAACTTTTACTTAAAAACAGATAACCAATGATATAAACGTATATACAGCACAAGGATTGTGTTCCTCAACACTTCACATTTTCATTTATATAACATGTTCAAGATATCAGATCGAAATACAGCAAAAACCTACCTTGAAGATGGCAACATGCTTGTAGGCTTGTAGTTTGTCATAAACGGATTAGTCGAATCATAATCAAAACTCTCCTGATGAGTTTCACCAAACGCGCTGGGTGATTTCAAGTCAGTAGAACTGTCTGATCCCCCATTGCTAAGTTTATCTGACCTCTTGCTATCTTTTTTTCCAGTCACTCTTTCAAAAAGACTAACTTTCTCTTTTTTCTCTTTTTTAATTTCTTTTCTGATTTCGACAGGTTTAGAAAACAGACTTATGTTTTGATCCCACGTTGCTGGGCTCTCTTCGAATGGATTCTTCTGTCTTGGCAGTGTAGCAAATTTTTGGGGTAACGAAGCACCCACGTTGGTAAATGGGTCATTTTGTGCCTCAAGTGCAGTTTCATCAGCTGTGCTGTCAAGCTGGTTCATTTTAGAAGTATCAACACTTAATGTCCTTCTGTGTGGAGATTTTAGACTCCCTGCAAACAATCTGTCATTAGTATATTATCAACGAGATACTATATATCATAGTTTATGACATGCAGAGAACCCAGTTTAGCTTAGGTCTAGAAGCTTCGCAATTGAGTCTCAGTTCAAAACACTGATGAGTAACTATTTAAAAAAAAAAATGCACAGCTGTGGCCTTGACTTTGTGATTCAGAAATGTTTATGGATAGACACTACAGCAAACTTTTGTTTCCTGTGTGAAAACTAAGTTCTACAAAGAAGACAGCTGTGACTAGTGTACCATTCCAGAAAGCAACAGTAGCCCATTGCTGCACAATGACTTTGAACAATGCAAAGTATTTTCAGTTCTTCCTATAAATCAGGTTTATAACTTTGGTGATGGTTTTCAACTTTTTAAACCGACTTTTATTTTTCACAAGACGCTATTTTGCCTAGAGTTCCCTCTAGAATGCAATGCTTCCCTATAATATACTCTCAAATGAGGACATAAGAAGAAAAACGCTAAATTACCACAAATTATGACCAATATAATTTATTTCTTATGCTCAGAAACAGCAGTTATGTGTTACCACCAACTAATGGAAGTGAAAAAAAAAATAGGCTAGCAATAATTCCTAACTTTTTGGACTTGTAATTGCTTCATAAACGAAAGAAACAGACTTTTGAATGCTCTAATAGCAGTGAACTGTAATTATAATGGTGACGAGTTTTACTTACCACCTTCATCAACCGAACCAAACGATTCTAGCTGACGCCTGAAAAGATGAGAGTAGCCAACCGTGCTGGATTTCATTTTTTCTGAGACATGCGATCCCGTTAAATCCGACATCGAATGAGCTGAGGATAGCCGCTGAGGTCCCAAAAGGAAAGGTTTTTTTGGTTTTGATTTCATTTGTACTTCGCCACTACATACCTCTACGTTTGCACTGGGTATGTGAGTACTTGGGATGATTGCAGAGGATGTGTCCGAAAACGTCCCATCGTTTTTTCGACCCTTCATTTTGTCTTTTAGTTTAGCAAAAGGGGACTTAGTTTTGTCCTTCATTGACAAATCAAACATACTTGCTGTCATGTTATTCCTCATAAACTGAATATTGACCTTTATTTCTCCTCTGTCTTTATTTCTCTTCCCTTGTCTGGACTCCAGGTGAAACCACCTTAAAGGAGAAAAAGAGCAAGTTCAGTTGTGTCTTCTGGAGACTAGTCATTAAACTCTGGTTAGTTGGTTAATGTATCTGGCTAGTATAACTTAAAATATGAAAACCAAATTCCATAATAAAAATTAAAACATTCCTGTACTGAAAAACTTTTTTGTCTATATTTGCTTTTGAAGAGAAAACTTAATGACTAAGGAAGCACAAAGCTCTTTGCAGCATTCACCTGTTTTGAGAACCGAAACCAACTGTGGAGCGCACTAAAATTCATCAAAGCTAATGGGCTCACATCTGCTTACAAAGGAGTATTTGTATCTAAATGTTAATTATAAATACAAATACATTTTATTTTGCTATTTAAAAGGACACTTGGTATTTTTCAAGTAGCCTTTATTTAGCAGTGATGTATATTACCTGAATGTATACTACGTGGCAAATACTTCATCTAGTAACCTTTTCTCCTTTGATTTTGCTCACGTTTATATGCTAGCAAACTTTTTTCCCCTCTGTCCCTTCCTTCTAACCACTGGTTAAGATTTATATCAACTGCACTAGCAAAGAAATAAATATCTGAGACCCCTGAATAGTCAACAATCGTTTAGTTCTGCAACTGCAACCACTATGAACTTTGACGGTAACTCCCTGAGCACTGCTGGCAGAACGGTGAGCGCGTAGGTCTGTCTAACAGCCGCCCCTTTGCAGGTCACCAGCAGGATCACAGAATCACGGAACGATAGGGGTTGGAAGGGACCTCTGGAGATCATCTAGTCCAATCCCCCTGCCAAAGCAGGGTCACCTAGAGCAGGCTGCACAGGAACTACTCAACTTCAGAAATATTTCCACAGGCTTTGGAACCATAACATAAACCCCCGCTCCTTGAACAGAGATCAAAGGTGTGATCATCTGTTTCAAAAAGCCAAGTGTCCTTCTTTGCCAGGTCCAATAAAGGCTCTATCATTATACAAGTGTCTTATTCATTCCCTATTGTCATCCACTGTCCCATGGAAGCATCTGCAGAATTATGGCTCAATCTTCCTTCACATAAATGATTGACTGACAGACAATCCCTTCTCCACACCCATCATCAATAGCCTTTTCCTATTTGAAAAAGGGCACAAGGGTGTATTTCGGATCCGCCAGCTCCACAGAAGCGCTCTAAAGCCATTGTCAGGAGAAATGCACGCACACATGCTAACACAACAGTGCATTATCACAACGAAGTAACTTTTGAACTGGAGACTAAGAAATGAAAATGCCTATCAGCACAGATGCAAAATTGATCATGCAGTTCTATATACATTATTCAATACTGCCAAATATGGAAAACAAGGTCAGGAAAGGAGAAAAATAACCCTCAATTTCCTTTCCGATTTCATAAATACTTTTAAAGGCAACAGCTGAAATCAAATTTTCAGGCAGAGATACTATTTTTTGAGTTGAGAAAAGACTTCTAGAAAAGTGACCCGCCAAAGAAATAACAAAAGGATAAAGAGTATTGGAACTACTTCTGTTGCTTTGTGATGTCCTAAAGATTTTATATCCCCTACTAAACCAGAATAATTAAGAAATACCAGACCTTCTCTGTCCCGGCACTAGACAACATGAATCCAGACCAGTAGATCCAGAAGTTCAAACTGGTGGAAGGACAATTAAACCCTTAGAAGAAAATTTTTCTTCTGTTGTGAGGTAACTTCATTTATGTATTTTAAATGAAAGAGAAAACCTGAAGTATGTTATGTGTCTGACGAAGATGGATCATTTTTCCTTTTAGTTAATAATGTTTCACTTCTTGGTAACTGATTCCAGAACCTCTTTAATTCATCTACACAGTCGTTACGGAAAACGCACACAACAGAACGCAGAGTAAATCTTTTTTGTGATATATATTATTGCAAAAACTGGGAGACAAGATAGCCTACTTTCTTCAAAACTCTTCTTTTACAGAAAATATGTTGATATATTCTCTTAAAAAAATAAAAACAATACACAGCCATAACGGACAAGCCCTTGCTTATAAATCTCCATCAGACAGATCTTGCCTGTGCAGAAAAAGAACTAAAGAAAAAACCAGCCTGAAACTGAGAAAGTCCTCACCGTGATTCCTTAGGCAGACAGTAAACATAAACAAAAGTATAAATATAAATAAGGCTTATGAGTGTTTTAAGAGGCTTAATAGGCAGAGAGGACCTCACTTTTTGACATTCAAGCATAATGGCTCAACCTACGCTGTAAGAAAACATATTCCCCTTCTCCCTCTTTCCCTCCCCTCATAGGTCTCAAACATTAATATTGAATCTCTGATAAGATTGCTGAATTTTCATATGTTTCTACTTAGGAATTAGCAAAACTTTAAACTGACGTATGACACTTGCTAACTTTTTTTAGAACAGTATCAAAACACAAATTCTTAAGCTTTGGCTGTGTGAAAGAAAGCCTTTTCTTTTAAAACTTAATTTAACTCAATTATTGACTTTCTTATCACGAATCGACAACCACTCCGCGTCACTACCGGTACTCACCTGCTAACAGCATATCTCCACAAGCTATTCTGACATTTCACCAGGTCTGAAGGAGAGAATTCCAGCACACAACTAATACATTGCCTTTGCAGCTTGTACATTTATTATCAAAGTAGACATTGAAGAACTTGACACTAAGTTCGGCTGGGAAAACAAAGAAACTCTCCTTACCCTAGGAAGATAACACAACCCCCCCCCCAGTGTAAGGGACTGGACCTGCTTGGACCAGGTTCAACACTACTACTTATTCCAACAGAATTTAATCATAAACTCTTTACTCCAGCAAAATTCCTCTGGACTTCAATGGAATTTTTATTTGAATAATGATTGCCGGATCAAATCTTTGTATAAAACACAGATATTTAATTTTCATAGGCATTTCAAGGAGGTTTCTTTGTTACCTTGGAGAGTTTATCTTGTTTTAGTTATAATGAAGGTTCCATATGCTTCAGCTCATAACAAGACAATATGAGAAGCAGACTCAAATCATGATTTTCTTCAAATTCAAAGGCAAATAATTACTTTTCTAAACAGATGAGAACAAATGCAGGCAATGCGTGTGCGTGGAGCTACACGTGAATGAGTAACTGAGTCTGTAAATGTTTCTTATTAGAAACTGTTTCTACAACACATGGGCGTGAGCAACAAACAGAAAAAACAGCGCTGTATATAATAGAAAAAAGAATTGGAAAATGAAGTCCACTGTTTTCAGATAACAGCATTTGGGTCCTAAAATACTAAATTCCACTATACCACTGCCAATTTAAAAAATTGTAATGTATTATAAAAGCCAATAAAACTTGCTATTTTGGTTTTGTTTACAGTACTTTTAGCCACAATAAATGCTCCATTTGTCAGGCTGCCATGAGCTTATGCTACAGAAAGCCTGTACAAAGTAGGAAAATAGCCAATAACATACACGAACAAAACAGGGTGGCTTTTATGAGAGCAGATGCCCTTTTATTTAATAACCAAATATTACATCCAGTCTCACAGACAGTCTTTATTTAAACAGACCTCGTACAAAGTCTGGCAAATTTTCCCAACTTCAAAGGAAGCCCCATTGCCTTCTGAACCACATTCATACTTCTTGCTCTCACCTTCAAATGTTCTGTAGGACAACGTCCTCCATACACCCTCTAATTTTGACTTTTCCCCTATGGTTTCCATCAGAACAACCCTTGCTTCTTTTTCTCATCTGTTTTTGAGTGTGCTAATGGGCTTCGCCTGTCCTGCACAGGTTCCTGATCATTTTTATTTTCTAAGTATTACATAAATTACCACTCTGTATGCTGACAATTTTTTTTTAACATGTAAAGACAAGATCAACATTCAAGGCTGAAAAATCCTGCTGCCCAAGTCAGCCCTGAGAAATTTAAGCCCTCTCTGAAGATACATGGCTATTTTCTAACCATGACAAAATCACTCATTTTTTGGCCATACCTACAATTAGGGCTGGAAAAAGAAAACTCCCTTATTTCTACGAAAAACAGTAACTATCTTCTGCATACTATTAGAGTGAATTCCATAGTATCAGCAGCACTGACCCTTTTACCTTAGAAAAGGTAGACAGCAAGGCTGAAGGAGAAAACTGAGTTACTATTAATGAGCAAGTTAAAAAATTCTGGCCTGCCTATTCCATCTAAATATCGAGTGATCTACAAATGTATTTTCAACACAATTTCTTCACCTGTTCTTTTCCTCCCCTTCTTCTGATTTCATCTTCCCATGAAGTTGGTTTTTCAACTCTCTTTTGCTTATCTACACTATTCTCATTGCATCCTTCATCCTGCATTCAACAAATATTTTGAAACCAATATCTTGTTTCTCTTCTCTTAATGGCAGGAAGATGATGTCGTGGTGTCTTATCCTCCAAATCTGCCACAGAATTTGACAGTGCCAAGTCTCAGCCCTCTCTCTCTTCTTCGAAGAAGCATCACTCAACCTATTCCGCTCACCATGTTACAGTCAGCAGGAGAGGCTGACAGCATAGATAAGAAAAATAATAACAGTACAGGTAAGAAAAACCATTATGTAATTTTAATTACATTTTAATTATATACTTAAAACTTTAACAGCCTCCAAAACCACTGGCATAGTTGTCTACCAATTTCAATGGGAATTAGAAGCCTTCCAGCCAGCACATTCAATCTGCATGACAAACGACCTTCTGACTCCCATCTTTTTGCCTGCGCTGAAGATGGAAAATGCAAGAGGAATTTTCCCACTCATTTTGCTGCTTCTCAAATACGCCACTCAGCCCTAACTCTACCAGTAAATATCTATGGAGCTGATCTAATTTTGCTTTGGTGAAATCATTAGATTGCACCCGAAGATTTTTGCAAAATCTTGATTTCAGTTCAAAAATTACTGAAGCCACTCTGCAAAAAGCCTCCAAAAAAGCAATCACAGCATCCACAAAGCTTCTAACCTTGATTTTACAGGTAAAATTAGCACCCTGATCTGTTAAGCAACTTTAGTCTGCTACACAGTGATGAAGAGAATTTTCTACACCAGCTGGTACTTCTAAAACTACCCCTATAAAACACCATCAAAATCCCAATGACAGAACACGTCCATCAGCTGTCACAGGAAAGTACTTCTTCATTTAGATTACTATGTCCAAACTAGACACACCGAAGAAACCTGGCTTCACAAAATCCCACTAACATAAATATCCACAGCTAATGGATAAAAATCAACACCCAATGTCCAGAAATTTTTAACATTTTAATTAGCAACAAATGAACTTTGAAAAATGCAGAACGCCATACCGAAAGACTGCCCCAAGAGTCAGTAAGTAGGAAAATTAAGGCAAGGGGCTGAGCACAGACTACTTCGGGTATGAGGGGAAATGAAGAAGAAAACAGATTATTTATTAAAATAAGTGATGACATTCACAAAGATGAATACTATTACTTTCTGGAAGCCAACTGAAATGAGATATACATAGCGGAGTTTAAAAATAAATATTACAGAGTGACATCGTAACACCACAAAACATATGGGAACTGACACATATCACAACACCCCTACTACGGGGTTAGCTAACATCAACTGGAATCAAAGTAATTAAAGTGGTTTTAGTTTACTTACCATCTTGGCTAAAGACTACGTGTGAAAACTTTTATTTTAGAAACAAAATAACTGAAAGTATGAGAATTAAGGCGAGTTATTTCAGTTGAGTGTGTGTATAAACACGTGTGTACGCACAGAAAATGGAGAAGTATTTCAATCCAGATGGCACTCAGACTCTGACTCAGAATTATGACCTATTCCGAGGATGTGCTTGCATTTGTTGTCAAAATGTAAATGCTGGGAATATTACTACATAATTTGAAAATATTGCTATAATCCCATAAAGCTACAGCTGAGCACAACTTTTTGTTGTCCCCCATCACCACCTTTCTCCTCTGTTCCTCACTACTAACTTTCCTTAATTTTTATTACATTTACTGAGTGGTACCAGAAAAGCAACAGCACAAATCCACACGGATCCTCCGGGCTGCTCGTTATTTCTGTGCCTTCGACAAATTTCTCTTCCCGCTTTTGACTAGAGTGGAACAAGTGTTTTCTCTTACTTTCACCACAACATTTTGATAATTCATGTTACAGCCTGCCATTTCCAGTCCTATTTAGTCTTACCACCTAAAATAATCTAAAATTCATTTTTCTGGTTAAAACCAAATTTAATACTCAAAGTCCGTAAATAATATTTACAAAGTGTTATGTTTTGTAGAATTATTTTTAAAAAGGCACTATTCATTAACAGACATGACACAACATTAGCAAGCCCATGACATACTATCTATTCACTAGCTGTTTGCTTGTTCATAATTCAAGTTATATTTGAAGCCATCTCCTCAAGCGCCTGCCTCTTGCTTATGCTGCTGCAGATGAGAGAGAGGAGAGGGCAGAGGCAGTCGAAGAGGGAACCTGTCCATGCCCAAGAGGGAGGCTGCCAAAAAGAAATTCACGTTAATTTGGAGGAAGTCACACAATTTTCCTATCTTTCAGGAAGCTCAGCAGCACTAAGGAATAAGTGCTTACAACACAGCGGTATCGATCACGGTCAATCGTTAATTCTTTCTGTATGTTTGTTTGCTGAGAAGCTCGTTTTGACTCTTTTGTATGATCGATGTAAGCAGAGGAGAAACATCTTAGATAAGGCCAAGATTCTTTCACTGTATTATGCTCAAATAAGCATTTTTTATAATGCTGAAACAATTTGGGGGTGGGGTGTTGAGGTATTATAGAAACCAGAGAGAAGGTGAATTAAGTCACACATAAAAATGTCTCCTCCAACAAAATTTTTGCAAGAAATAAAAACTCTACCATTGCCTACCCCCCTCAAATTTATAACATTCCAGACAAGTGTTGCATCTTAAATCAGATGAATGTATAATAAAATTAGCTCTCCAGGAAAGCTAATAAAGGAATGGACAATAAATAGTGTCGAATTAGAGAACGTCAAGGACGAAACAAATGCCTATGAAATAAGTAACGTTATGGTGAAAGCTAGTGGAAATTTGTTCTTCTACTGCTGTGTTCATTTAGCACACAGGAGAAAAAAAACTAAGCACAGTCATTAAAAAAAGCTACTGAAAACTATTTCAGTAAATTCGGACATGACAGTAAATGAATATTTTTTTATTCCATGATAATTCAAAAACTTGTTTTGATGTTACACATTGTCAGATCATCAGCAGTATTAAGGCAGCTCTGAACTATAGCTGAATTGGAATTTTACAAAAACGTATATATCCTTTAAAACAACATATTAATTGATTACCATTTACATTTAAATTGCAAGAACGGAAGAGGTATATTTATTCTGCAACAGCAGACCAAAAAAACTGTCAGGTATTTTCAGGATGAATTAAACAAACCCCCAGGATTTTACTGCAAAAAAATAAAACCACGTCAGAAATCTAAGATCTGAAGAGTTATGCTAAGTATACTTCCAATAAAGCAGTCTCCCAAGTTTTCCGAACTGTTAAAAAAACTCGGTAAAACCTCTTCGCTTCTGGAGCCCAGTTTTCGACTCTGGAGAAAAAAGCAGAAGTAAAAAGAGCCTGTCCATTTCCAACTACGGCAGAGATGCCAGAGACACAAATTTACAAAGTTAGCACAGTGTGATCGATGGGCACTTTTTGCACCAATACAGAAAGAAAACAAACCAGGATCCTGCAGACGCTTTGGCTGAGGGCTCAGGAAGAAACCTAGTACGCGACCATCTGAGCCACATCTGGATCTAACCGTTCCAGGAATTTTCACTTTTCACAATTGGAAAAACCATCGGTTTCAGAAAGAAAGAGAAAGGGCATTGCGTGATGGTGCGTACAAAATTCCACTATCAAATTACAGTACATATACTGCTTTGTTTCACTGAATATTGTGAGAAATCAAGCTTATTAGAACACAAGATGCACAAATCCTATCACGAGGCCTCTGCCTGAAAACTTTACTGCAGAGAGTATTTTTCTTAAGGTGTGACAAGTAACAAAAAAAGCTATACAGAAAAAAAGGATTATTTTCCCCTAACATAATGTTTCTGAAGCTGCACCGAATTTTTAAATTTATTTCTTCCAAATTATAAAATATTACATAAAAAAAAAAAATATACAAAAAGCTCAATGTCACAAACCCCACGGTCTTCCTAGGAATTCAAAATCAGCTGGTAGCCTTCACTTCTCATACCTCCTTACTAAAAAAGCACTAGGGAATTGCTGACAGGGTTCAGCATTGTGCAGAATATTAAATATCTTTTTTGCAATACCCTGGTGACTCTTGAGTCTGTCTCTTACAGCACCATATGTACAGCTGTGTTGGAAAGAGGAAGCTATTAAATATATTAAAAAGTAGAAATATTACCAATAGACACTTCATCAAATAACTGGATCTCATTCATCCCCAAACAAAGCAAGAAACGTTAAGGTTACATCAACATGAGAAAATAACTCTGGATTTAATAACACCACAAGCCTGTTGAACATATTTGAAAGTAAAAACATTGCTTAATAAAACAGATTAGTGTTTCTGAAACAATGAATATAGCTTTCAACCATCAGAATGCTTTGGTAATAAAGACATTGGACTTGGTCTTGAAAGGCACTGGGTATCTCAGTTCCCACACCACAGTCATGGCTAGAAGGTCTTTGGGTCCAAATATATTACCCTTAGTTTACTGCCAACACAGGACTAGCAATATTTTGTATCAAAAAGGATTTAATAAAAGGAGAATAAGAAAGAAAGAGTGTTTTGTTTGAGATCACATTTGCAAATATATTCTTGAAAGTTTGCCCTCCTCCCACGTACACGTACAAATATTGCATCCACATCTCCAACTAACGCTTAAAGGAGTCAGCAACAACACACATGCATTCCATGAGGGCACGCACGCAGAAAACCCTCGTAACTTCTCAAAAAGTTATCTAAACACCTCTAAACACTTAAGACACTGATTTTTTTTCCAAAGTGAGTTTCAAAAAGGACGTTTTCTAGGCTTCTAAGC
This sequence comes from Larus michahellis, assembly GCF_964199755.1. Lineage (NCBI taxonomy): Eukaryota > Metazoa > Chordata > Aves > Charadriiformes > Laridae > Larus > Larus michahellis. Next base: position 66,383,657 of record NC_133901.1, read on the forward strand.
ACCTAGAGACACAGACAGGAAAACTGGACTTTCAGTGGCTCCTACCTCATAAGAGTTTAAATCAGCATTGAGTACGTGCTGCCAAAAATCCCACTATCCGCACTTTTACACGTATATAAGACTTTTACAAGTACGGCTGTTCAGCTCTAGAAGCCTAACACCCATCAACTTTTAGTAAGATTTGCAATCTTAAATGCTCAAGTAACTTCTGAAAACAGGACTTTCGCTGTTTGTAAAAATTTCCCCGCAGGCCTCCCATCTCCCACAGTACAGCTTGCAGGCGGAGCACGGCTTTCTCGGGGAGCCCTGCTAATTTCTGTGGTGGTCTAGGGAAGCACCGCGGCACATTTACATAGTACAAGTTCCTCTCTCGCACTTCAGAGAAAAGAAATTAAAAAAAAATTAAAAAACACCTATGAAGCCCTGCTAAACACAACATCACATAAAAATGCCAAAGAGATCTGAACGTTTATTTAACTATCACAAGGACTATGTTAATTACCCCACTTACAAATTTTTGCAATAATTTCATAAGACTCCAATACTACTTTTGCTAAAATTGGTGCAAAAGCATATGGTTCCCCAAAGGGAAAAGAGGTTTTGTTACGTGATTTACATATTTTCCTCCAGTTTCTGAATACATATTTCTACCTAGACTTTGAAAGTTTTTGCAATTAGTAGCATTTATACTTGATTCATTCATCTTTTTCTCTGTAGAGCAGCTAGGTGTTTAAACTAAAGCAGTTGCCTATGACTTGCAAGATAATTATAACTGATGATTAAAGAATATTTAAGATGCTTGTCTAAAAAGCACTGAAACTTCTTGAAACAAGTGTAAATAGAAATTAAGACCCTGAGGCTACAGGCATTACCATGTATTGCATCAAGATAACTGGTTTGTCCTTAAAAAGATAAGCAATTAAAAAATATAACACTTCAGACCACGAACCCACAAGAGATTCTGCACTGACATGTTCTTTCCTATTATATGGTTAGTGAACATGATGTTTTCCTAAAAATTTATAGTTTACAAAAAAAACCCAACCAGCAGAGCAAAGCCAGCTTTGACTTGTTTTTGGTGCTCCTTCAACCTCAGGCACTGCACATAAGCAGGACCAGGTTTTGAGATGGTTTCTGCGGAAACAGTTGTCTCATCAACAAGACCTGGCTGGTGTTGCTGTACTGATTTCCACCTCCAACTGCCCGCTCCGACTCTGCTGGAGGTTCACGCCTCCCCAGCACCATCAGCGACAGACAAACGATGCCAACACCTGAGTCACTTTGATAGAAAGTCCAGCATCTTACCATAGACCCACCATCACTAACAGAAGAAATATCAGCCTTCAATTTTAACAGCTGAGATTTGGGCACTTTGGGCCTTTCTACCCTACTGAAGAGACAGTGAAGGAGGCAAGGCACGGGGGTAGGAACTTTTTAAGTGCTGCTGAAAGATTTGTCAGCCCTTAGCTTGGAGGTCTCCATGCTGTTCTTGGACTACTTCTGTGGGACAAGCATAGCTAACAGAAACACAAATCACGTAGTCACAGGCATGCCCGCACTACGCTTTCACCTATGGTTTATTCCCACTTTGGAGGATAAAATACACTGGTACCAGGCATCTTTGTGCAACCATGTCCTAACTAGAAATTATAGACAATTTTACTAATTTAGTTGAAATACCCAGAGCGTTAGATACGTTTACAGTTCAGCCTAATAAACTTAATAAACGGCTATGATGCTTTTTTTGCTTTTTTTTTTTGCATTCCAGTGACAAAATTTGCTGGCAAATGGCAACTTTATTTGACAGATGCTTACGTAGGTAATGATGGAGGCTACCACAACAGCAGAAATTTCTCTTTGGTCTTGTCCGTTGAGGCCTGCTTGTACAGAGCAGCCTGCAGGATCGCGGCCTAAGGCTAATCAGGATCAGAAAAACACTGTGCTGCTCTGGTAAACCTTCACTAAGTCACAGTTCATTGACCACTAAAACATAAATACAAAATATTTAAAGTCGCGTGGTTGCAGCAAGTGAAGGAAAACATTTTTAAAGAGAACGACACCCAGCTTCGAGGGCGTCTGAGTCTCGTACGTGGTTGAAATCGGGGTAGGAGTTGAATGGGGACATGGCCCTGAGCAGAACGAAGAAAAATCTTTAGAAAAACAGACTGTAATGAGTTCATGTTGCACATAAGAATTTGTCAAAAAATGTTAATGACAGTCCTTGCCTGCGCAGGGTGAACACTGTGATTACAGTAAACTTCTCTCTGGAAGAGGTCAGGCCACAATGACATAACTGTATACATTAGGGGCTCTTAACACACCACAGAAGAAAGAGACATACTAATTCCATTTCCAAGTACGCTGATAATAAGGCTGCTATTCCCCCCCCCCACCAAGTGCAACTGTACCAGGAATACAAATTATAATGAAAAAAAAAACCAACAACCACCACTTACTCTGTTTTCCTTCTTTGCTTGTCCTCAAATATATCGTTCAGACTTATCGCCACCTGTCCCAAAAACTTGTCCAGCCCCACCAGTGACCTGTGCATGACAATCAGGTAGAGGATGTATTTTTCTGGATTCTCCTGCATGAGTAATCCAGGGAGCTCGAAGGAGGCCTCTTCTTTCCAGACGGGATCCAGGGTCTTCTCGGCCACCGAGGTGGAGTACTTCTCCTTGCCCAGCTGGATGATGGTGTAGGCGTCATTGCTGCCATTTTTACCTTTTGGCTTCAGCCCTTTGGCTTGAAGGACCGTAACTTGGACGTGAGTTGGGAACCACTTCTGGGCTTGCTCCCCCAACATCGTCTTTGAAGATCGCAGCAGCGATAACGAACTCGGAAGTCTGTAAGTCCCCGGGCCACGGCGGAAGGGCCCTTAACGGCGAAGACACCTGTCAGGGGGCTCGGCCCGCTCCTGCCTCCAGCTCCTCGCCGCGGGTGGCACCCACCAGCCCTCAGGTCCCCCCCTCCCCACGCAGCCCCACCTGCGGCTCCATGCCTGGGGGCTGCCGGGTGTCGTTCCCCCCCCAGCAGCACTACTCCCCTCCTGCCCCCAGCCTCCCCCCACCCGCCGCTGCCGCCGGCCCCCCGGGCATCCCCCGGGCAGGGCCCCACCGCCCGGTCCGGCGCGGCCCCTCAGCGCGGCCCGGCCCGGCGCGGGCTCCGCAGGCCGCCGCCGGCCTCCCCCTGCCCCTTACGGCTCGGTGCCTCGGGGCGGCGGAGGAGCGGGGGGTGTCTCGCTGCCCCGCCGCTGTCGGGGGAGTGGGGCCGGGCCGCCGCCGCGCTGCTCTCCCGCCTGCCTCAGCCTCTCGCCGCGCTCCCCCCTCGCCGCCGCCGCCGCCGCCGCCCGGCCTGACGGGCCGGCTCCGCCGCTTCCGCCTTCCCCATGCTGCCAGCGGCGGCGGCGGCCTCCGCGGCGGTCAGAGGGCAGAGGGCAGGGTTCGCCCCCTCCCCGCCGCCGGGGCCGCCGCCTTTCCTGTCCCCTCCTTCCCTTCCCCGCCGTGGCCGCTCACCCGGGGCTGTCACCGCTGAGGGACCCCCCCCAGCCCGCGGGCAGGGCAGGGAGAGGCCGGGTCCCCCCGGGGGAGCGGGGCCCTCGGGGTCCCCTCCCGCCTGAGGTGTCTGTCTCCCTGATTAGTTCATCGCTGCGTTTATTTCTAGAGGGGACAGAGTTCCCTGCGGGAGCTGTGGGCAGGAGGGAACACCTATAGACATCTATTGTTATTATTATTTACTGTTAGGGGCTCGGGGGCGGCCGTGGAGTTGTGCTGCCCCGGAGGGAGCTCTCCTGCCCGTCCTGCTGGAGGCCACTTTGGGAACCCCTTTATTTTCCACCCCATCCGCCCTCCCTGCCAACTCTCTTGGATTTAAATGAGAAAGTGGAAATAATTGATGTTTTGAGGACACGTAATGTTGATGGCACACCTGGAGGCTACGTCTGCGTGTACACGCGCACCTCTAAGCGGAGTCACAGGTATTAACTTTGTTTCTTCAAAAAAAAAAAAAGAGAAGCCCACACGCAATAAGGCTTGCTAGGCTCCATATCCCACCCCCGAAAAACATAACGAGCGATAAAATCAGCAGCCAAGTCAGATAATACTTCATCCACCACCCCTCACTCATGTGTCCCCAGTCCACGGCTCACGGGTTAGTGAGCAACAGGGTTAGTGAGCAACAAAAAGCTTGGGAGACCTTCTCATACTGCCGAGACCTACAGGAAATTAAAAAGTTAAAGCTGAAGGCCATTAGGGAGAGTAAAGTATGATGCTGGCCACAAGGCTTAATGCTGAGCGAGTTATTGTCCAGGGTCAGAAAAGGTTGGGGATCACCGGTCTACACATAGTCATTAGTCTTGTGTCCCAGCTCACGTTATCTCTGTACACAATTTAAATAACTACTTAAACGGCCCTTAAATTTTGACTGTGACAGTGCTGGCACTTCTTTCCTCTTCTGTGTGTATCTGATTCTTGTTGACGTTGGAAGATAGGTGGTCCAGTTGAAAATGAGAACTTCAGAACGTGTCTTGGGATAATATTTAGACAAAAGTGTGTAAATGGATTATCTAGGGTAGTAATTTCTTTAAGAGTTATAAATACTATGATTATCTGCCTTGGTTTGTATTGGTGAGATACTAATGGTCAAATTAAGGCGGCACATCAACTCTTTGGGATAAATTGCCATTCCCCTCCTTTCCAGCTCCTCATCAGTGTCCCACGTCCTCAGGTTTCTTTCCCAAATGTTTCACAGTGAGTTGTCAACAAAGCTCCCAGGGCATACTGCTGTGCTTGGGGAAAGAGTAGCAGTATTTCAGGCTGGAAGCGCCACGAAGGATTATGGTGACAGTGTTCTGCAGGAGACTTAGGCCATGGGGGAGAGCCACAGGGTTCTTGTTGGAAAGCAGGGAGACATGTGTACATCACATTATTTCTTAAATGAATTTTACCACATACAAATTCTGTTTTAATAGAGTATTCTTCATTGCACTAAATCGAAACCAAGCATGATGTGCTTGTCAAAATCAAAACAAGAAATGAATTTTAGGTAGGCAGAATGTATTTATTTAATCAGAAATCTAAGTCAAACATCATGTCTTGCATGCTGTGTCTTAGGAAAAGTTTTATGGGTTCTTATAACAGGGAGGATTTGTGCTTTTTCCTTGTCTTTTATTGGCATTCTATCATTTCTTATTATTGTCTCTTTCTAAATGGGGTCTGACTGGAATACATATGCATGCAGCTGAACCGGGGAAGGCAGAAGAACTTTTGTACCTCCGCATTCAATATATGAGGAGAGTACCCAATCTGCCTTTCCTGCTTCTTAGTCCTCTACTCCTTCTGCGCCACCTGGCATGTGAGAAGAGGAGAGTGGAGCCTTTCTCATGTGTCTCCTCTCTGCTGGGCTGGTGGAGCAGGCACTGGGGAGATGCCTTCTCAACTCCCCCACCCCTGTGCTTGGAGTGAATTCTGCTCAAAGGTGCACCAGATATATTTTATTCCCTCTTATGCCCCTCTGGGGTCAAGTTGCAATCCGGCCTTTTGATTTCGTTCTCTTTGGAATAGGGACATTGTCATGTTCTTGAATGTAACGTGCGATATAAATGACAAAACATCTCCAAGAAATAATGATATCTCCAGCAGCACAGTGTCCCCTGGCACTATGTTAGAGCATTAATCCAGAAACGACTCAGATTCACGCTTACTACACCACTGCCACCGCTCAGCAGCTGCACGCACTGTAGGTTTTGCTCATCACTTTCCATGATTTAGTGAATATTATATTAGAAAATCCATTTTGTTTTTCTATGCACCATTTTGGTTAGGAGACTATACTGTTCCTTTGCTTTTGCTTTTCCTCCCCATGCTGAGACCAAGCACCGTGGATGCAGTTCAAACAGTGCAGGAATATCAGTGGTCATTAATATTAAATACTTTGCCTTAGCAGTACAGTGGGAATGCTAATGAGGATGACTAATCTTCGAGAAACCATTTTTTCTGCCTGAATTTGAAGTGGGCACTAACCAAACAACAGTTCACGTGAGGAAGGATACTGTGAAGCTGACAGAAGTGATGGACAAAATTCTTGTTTTCACTGTCTCTTCGCTGATTAGAATAAGCAGACAAAAATAGATACAAGAGAAGGAAAGTCTAGGGACTCTGAAAGAGATAATTAAAACTCAAATGTCTCCTGGGTAAAGGGCGGAATTTTTCTTAGATTGGGTTTTGGCAAGATCTGTAATTCATGCTTTCTCTGTGAAAATGACTTACGGCTTTTTATGTATCAAGGTCACCATATTCCTTCTTCTAGCTAGCTCACGTCATCAAAACGCTCCCTAATCCCAGAAGTTTATTTATTTTGAGTGGTTTATTTAGGAAGGAATAGCTAAGTGGACTAACAACATGAGAGAAGAGAGGGATGTTATCTACAAGGAGAGGGATCGTTGGGGCAGCCACCGGGAACATTGTACAGAGAGTGCAAATCAGAAATGTAGAAACAGTTTTATGAGGCCAGATGTTCCAGCTTTGATGGCTTTTTCTTCAGCAGCAAGAATTCTGGGCTTGCTTCTCTCGACTGTCCTTCTCCAACCCTGCACAGGTGGTGGGAGGACAGGGAAAAGGGACAAGGCAGAGAACGATGCAGGAGCTACCATTCTCGGAGAGGAATCCTTTTTACCACAATATAGTGCTCAAGGGAGCTACTTTTGAGTGCAAGCTCCAAACGTAACATTTGGAGCTCAAAATCCTCTAAAAGAAACAAATCCAAGGACTGGAAAATTTGTGATAGAACATCCTCAGAGTGAGCGGACTTGGACAAAAAACACGATACAGGGATGAGAGTGAGTTTAAAAAATGATTGTTCATCACAGAACAACAGTGGATATCTACAGCGTATTTAATACAGAACCTTAATCCTCATGTGTGCCATCTATCTCTATTACACATTCTTCCAAGCATTTCTGGCCTGGAAGATCTACATTGTTTTTTAAAGAGGGAATTCCAAGAATTATGGTGGATTTTTTTTTAAATTTCAGTAATTTGAAATACCCTCTCAATTCTCCCTCCAGAGCCAGCAGTACATTTGATTAAACATCAGGCTTGATATTCTGGCTGCCCTTGCAAAAGAAAATGCAAGAAAATCTTTTTGCCTGTGCTGCTGAGACAATTCCATCTTCTGCTTCTCATTTCCAGTTGCGTACTTGCTAAAGAGGATCAGAGCAATTGTGCTTACAGTGGGAAAGTGTAGCAGATAATTTGATGATTTAATTTCTCCCTGATTTCTGTTTATGAAGTAGGAAGCATCTTGGTTTGCCATGCTTTTTTTTTTTTTTTTTTTAAATGAAAATGCTATCTCTTCTTTGAAATTATTTGCTGAATAATTCTTTGTTGGCAGATCTCGGGCGATGTGTTGCTTTTGAACGTTGTGTAGTTGTGAGGCACAGGCTGGTTTTGTCTAGACATGTAACAAGCTTCTGCTTTCTGCCTTGCTGACTCTGACTTTCAGTAGCTGTTGCAACTGTCCGGATTGCACATTTTCTGGAGAGACTATGCAAATTTTGAGACTGAACATTGTTTGTTAACTTTATCTCAGCTGTCGTTATTTTTTGAATTAGTGACTTCTTCAGGAATTCACTAGCATTAATTGATTGCAGAAATCAAATAGCTGGGCTCAAACCCACCACTGTGGATTGGAAAGTTTTTCTCAAGCTACTGTTTTTGTCTGCTCTCTTGGGTTGCAAGAATTCATTAAGCAGCAGTATTTTGATATAAATATTAAAAGCTAGATGAATATTCAACACATTTCTGTCCTGAACCCAAATTTTGCATCCCCAAGCGTTCGTGGTTTTCTGAGGCTGGATGAGTTGCTCTCTTTTGCCTTGTATGTTCACTCTTGTGGAACATCTCAGATGTACAATCTCATCCTCCAATGGTCTTTGGCCTCAACACTAGGGCCGAATCCTCTCTGATAGCTCTCAACAGCCCTACGCACACCTCACGGGTACTGAGATCTCGGGTACAGCCACTGGCATCGCTTCTGTGCTGTTGTTCTCTCTAGTTGGGTAGGGGTTTATCCTCCCCTCCGCTTAGGGTGCAATTTGTCTCTTCCCTGCCTCATTCTTTCCTGGCTTTCTTGCCTTAAGGCAATAAACACGATCATAGAACAAATGGTAAAGGAAATGTGTCTCCAAAGAGGGGAGCAGGGGCTTGAAATCAGGCAAACGCTCATGGAATTGTTCATTGTTTTGATAGAAATCCAGTACTTTTCAACCGGAAACTGTGGAGTCACAGATACACTAGAATTTTGTGCAATATCAAAACTTCAAATAAGCGCCAGGTACCACCAAAAGCATTGGAAGCATCATCTTTTTTCTTCATTTTTAGCTGAACTTGTTTCACAGCCTTTCAACGCTGTCATCCATTGTGAAGTTCAAAGAGGCTTAAATGCTGTAAAACAGTCATCAGCTGCTATAATTAAACTTGCCAGTCATCCAGATTTGACCCACACTGCCTGTGTCTCAAGATGTTAGTCAGGTGTCTGTGTTAGATTTCAATCCAGTCTGTTAAAGACATGAAGACACCTAGCTCTCAGCAGCTTTTGCACAAATCGTAAGCAGGCAAATCATTTTGCCCTTCTGTCAAAGCATCCCTGGCATGCAAACTCCTTGAGCACTTCTAACCTGAAATAGCTGTGGGATCCCTCAGGCACATGGAAAAGCCATAGCCCTGCCCTAGACCTGGTAGGATCCAGACTGTCTTCAGCAATAGCTCCACAGGGGACGGGACCAGTCACATGCAACTCTTCTAAAAGACTTTATCTGAATTTAGCTAAGGGCAAACTTCAGATTAGCCATTGGCTCTCCTAAAACCGACCCTTAGAGAAGTACCCGTTCAAAAAAAATCATAGAAACATAACCTGGGGCTCAAACTAGAGAGTTACATTAGAAATGGAAACTGGCTATATGACATCGATTTTCAGACTTAAATATTCACATGCTTTTCTTGTTTTCAGTACATATCCGATGCTTGAAGGTCACAAACAACTTTTATGCGTTGGAAATGGACATGAATAATATAAGGAGAGGCAAGGATAATTTTGCCATCTCTACAGAGAATAATCTTTTTTTGTGCTTGACAGAACCTAAGAAATATTAGCAATAGAAACAAATGACTTGAAAATTATGACCTTCTTTCTCATTTCCTAATGAACTAGCTAGAAAAAAAAAAAGAAAGAGATTTTTATCGTTGTCTGAGTATGAGGTTTCTTCAGAGGTATTTTTCCTGGGTTTAAATAACTCATGCATTTATTCTCTCTTTATAGGTCTCTAAGGATCTCAGAGACCATTACCTCAGAAATTATCCAAAGTTATCAACTCTCTTAAGGAGAATCTCAGCAAATATCAGAAAATTATGTCCTAAAAAAAGTTCTAATAATGGAAGTTCTGAACTTCTCTATTTCTTTTTCCTCCCTAGGACTTCAAAATGCTTTACAGGACCTATACATTCAACATCAGTAGGCTGCCATATGAGGGCAGACAAAAGGGAATTATTTGCAAGAAGATTAAATGGTTATGCTTCCATTGTTGCTTTGTGTACTAAGTTAGCAGTTGCAGCAAGGTGGTAAGGTACCTACCCATCTTAAAACATAGTGTGCTGCTTGAAAAGAGTGAAAAGTCCTCCTTGAAGTTTGGTCTTCTTAACTAAAGCAACACATTTAAACATCCTGCTCGTTCCCAAGACTTTTTTCCCAGGCTTAGCTGCCCCCAAAATTTCTTCCCAGGGATTTTCTCCTACCAGAGGACTACCCCATGTCTCTTCTGTTGTTGAAGGGTCTAATGGAATCCACCTGCAGCACTGAGTCAGCCGTGATTAATCTGCAGTTAACTGCAGGGTCTCAACACCTCCTGTGTGTTGGTAACAGGAGAAGCCTTCTTCCCTGATGATACAAAAAAAAAAATAATATATATATATAAGAAAATAGCATAACATAAAATATTTAAGGAAGGAAGGAAGGTAGATGTATTTGTTAGACTTAGATTTAACGTGTCTCCTTTCAAGTCCTGGTAAACCAAGACATGGATTTTCTAACTCTTAGCACCACATTACAGAGCTGGTATAAAGCCCAGAACAATATTTGGTATTTTGTGAGAATTTTTTTCTCTTGGTGAGTTGATGAATAATTCAGATTTTATATCATCTTTGCCTCCTAGCAATATAAATTTCAATTTGGCTTCAGGAAGGTCTTAATATAAATATGTGATTAGAGAAGGAATCTAAATTAAATTGCTGTAGTTAAGTTTTATGTGCATTAAATGTATGTACTCCAAGCACTCTGCCGCAACGTTACTTACAACCCTCCTTTCTTTGAAGCATGGTTTATTCTTAGAAAACTCAAGCTGCTCCTAAAATTCTGCTCCCAGTAAGAGGCAAATTGGATAAAAACAACTTATTTAGAGGAGAGAGCTTGCAGAGCTCATGCAAGTAGACGTGGACTGCTGCTTGAAAGCCTTCTATGCCTTTTTTTTGGTAAGAATTATCCGATACCTAGTCATATGACAGATAAAATTTCACTTTTCCAAAATATCTGTAGAGCATCTTCGTCCCAACACCAAAAGTTGGAAGGATTGTGAGGGCTATGGGAATACTGCAAATTTGTTTTGGCACTGCCTAGTGCTTCAAGCATCCTGGAAATCAGCGCTGGATGTGTTCTCATAGTCTGGATGTAAATTAGCCATATGTGCATTAGTGGCATTATTTACAGATTGAATTGTGCAACTATACTTAGGACCTTAGATAAATTATTTCTATAGTGGGTCCAATTTTTGCTGTCATTTACAGTAACATAAATCTAGGCTCACTCCATTGAAGTCGGTGGGGTAATTACTTTGAATTTTCTCCAGTGTGATGGAGAGCGGAATTTAACCTCTGGTTATTATTTGCAGCTCTGAAGCCCTTTCCCCTGCACTAGAAATCTACTGAGTCTCTTCTGTCAGCTTGTCCACTATCGCTTTAGAATTGGGCTCCGAAAATGTAGCTGCGCAGGAAAGCAAAGCGATGCAGTCAGATTTAGTTCTTTTTGGAGTCTGAGTAAATAAAAATGAAAACAGTTCCCTGGTGTCACAGTCTCGCGTTGGGTATATAGCTTTGCTCTTCATAATCCTTTGTCTTTGCTTCTAAAAGAGCAATTGCAGTGGAAGTTTGCCACCAGCACTGTCTCTGGTTGAACCTCACTAAAAAAGTAAATTCTAACAGTATTGTTATATATTGTTATATATATAGAGGATATAGATGTCACCCTCTGAGCTTCTTCAGCCACCACTTTGAATGAACCTAGCATTAGCAAAAGTGATTTATTTTCTTACTTTGGTAATTACCTTGGAGTTTTTGCTGTATCTTCAGGGCTCTGTCTTTTTCCATTGATGTTTGACAGCATTGTCTGTCTACCTGTGAAAAAGCAGTGAATAACAGTAAAAGCTCTCTGTAGCAGCTCTTTGGAAACTCCCATCTGCTGTAAAAATATGAAATCAAAGATGGAGCATACCCGTTTACATAGAAAAATAGAAACCATGCTAACACATCAGCAATTGTTCTCTAGAAACACTCTCACTGATGTTGGAGTAAATATGATTGTCCATGTAAGAACACAGATGTCTCATCATCCAGCAACATATGATGTTAAGGCATACCAATGTTGGATGCAACTTTGTAGCTGTGTTTCAAAATCTCATGTAAGAGGAACACACTGGGATACTGGTTATATCTTTTTCAACTCAGTATTTCTAATGAGAAGAAGATGTCTGAATGTATTTTATGTAAGTCATAATCATTTGAAAAAATGCATTAGCAGGCACAGGTCTCATAAGTGATTTTAAATCATCTCCATATTTTGTTTTCCTTCAGCTTCTCCTTTGTTTCTTTGCTGCTGCTCAATCTCATTTCTTCTCTCCCCCATACTACTGCAACAGCACGTCCACCTTCATTTACAGGGAGAGAAAAGGCAATATAATTAAATACCGCACTTTGGCAATTGGGTGTTCTAGCTGAATAATTTATCCCAGGATCTTTTGTATAGTGTCCTGCCACTACCTGGGGTCCTTCCATCCCTAGTGGCAAAATCAAGAGGTCATAGAGATTTTTAGGTAAGGCATTACTAATTGCACCATTGCTGGGTTTGAGTGGCGTGGTAAAGCCTAAAGAGTGATGACTAAAGGGACGCAAGACTAACATTACTGTGCAAATAACCTTTACTCAGCAGAACTCCCAGGCAGTCCTAAGTAGTAACCTAAACATCATCCCAGCCAAGATACCACTTTTCAGGCTCATCCCTGAAATTACTTAAATCACAGAAACAGAGATTCACTTCAGCATTTAAGTGTCCAGCGTACGTTCCCAAAGAAGATGTTTTGCCAGACTTTTCTATCCAGTGGCAAGCCTGAGATTTAGCAGATGGTGAGTTTCTAGAGAAGAGGTAGAGAGGTAGAAGAAAGACTAGAGCAGTTGAGTTGTGCATGGCAGCAGTGGTATTGGACAAAGCAGATTAAATGCCTCCATTTTTATATTTTCTACAGAAATGTCCAGGCATGGAGGGTCTCAGGAAGGAAAGAGGGAGCTGCACACCAAGCCAAGCACGGTGACAGGGCTTCCCAGAGCATCAGCGATCCTGTGAAGAGGGGACCATTCAGTTTTACCATGGTTCATATACTAGCGTTGATTTTGCCAGCTAGTTCTACTGAATAATAGTGACCTGCCCCAGCACATCCTTGGTCATAGGCATCATCATGGTTAATGAATTTGCCCTGACCAGAATGCCTCACCCGGCAGTCCTGCACCCAGCCCAGTTCACAGGTCTCCTTATGTCAAAGAGCCATCCAGCCTCGACTGAAAAGCTTCTGGGGTGAAGAACCCACGATCTGTTTGTAGACATTTTCCTGACAACTAACTAACCTCACTGTTAATCCTGTCTGCTTTATCCATAACCAGAATTTGACCATTTTCAGCTTCTAGGTCTTGATCCATTTTTATATGCCAAATTACACAGCCTTTACAAATCTTCTCCACATGGAGGTATTGCTATATCACGATCAAGTCTCTTAACCTTTCTTTTGGTAAAGTAAACAGATTAGGCTGCGTACATCTATCCCTACAAGGCAGATATTCCAGATCTTGAAATCATTCTTTTCTGATCTATTTTCAATTTTCCATGGCTTCTTTGAAGTGTGAACACCAAGACTAGTCATGATATTCCAGTAGTTTTCCCACCAGCTCACACACAGCTGTACTTCTTGTGCCAGAATCCCTGGCCCAGTAATTCTGCTGCTAGCTTAGGTTTAGGAAATTCAATCTAGAGTGTTAAAACACTTGCTATATATTTTCCCTGCGTAATTGGAAAGCAGTGAGAGATGAAGCAAAGGATGAAATCTGGGGGAAAAAAGAGTTTCAAATTCTCAAGTTAATTGTCCTGAAAAGTTTGGAGAAATTTACTACAGAGATACTCTCCCATAGAGCAACCAAGCACCGACTGTAAGTCTGTTTATGCTTTGGACACATCTGTATGGCAGCAGCAAAAAGAGTGTGGCATGCTGTTTAATATCTGTCAGGCTTCTTTTTTAAACCACTTAATAAGCATGTATGTAAATTCTACGCAATAAAAAAGTTCTAACAACTAGAACAAGAATAACCTTTTATGTGGTGGCTCCCACCCTTAATCCCAGCTTCTACATGCCAGTTCCTCCCCCCACTTTCACAGCCCCATTTCTTGACAGGTGCCAGAAGGTTTCAGAATTTTCTTGCGGCTTCACCATGGGAACTGCCATTTCACCAGGAATGAATTTGACCCGCTGAGCAATAAAGCTGAGGCAAAACACTTACGCTCTAGCCAGAATGGGGGAATTGCTTGTCTTTCTGTTGGCATAGTCTCCTCTGGCAATTTATTTATTTTTTTTTTACCCAAGGAGAGCTCCATGTTCATTCAACATCCCTCTGACTTCACCTTGAGGAAGAAGCAGGGCTTTGAAAGTGTGGTTTTTCCCAGCAACAGCTGCTGCTTTTAGCATCCAACAGTCTTTAAATCCATAGAAGGCTAGTTTATATGGACAGGGAAGCATTAAATGCTAGGAAATGAGGGTCTTTAGGTAACTATTCCAGATTTGCTATATCTGCAGTTACAGCAAGTGGTGGTGTAGGTGGTGTTCTTTTACTGGCTTTTAATGAGACACATTTATTACTGCCTTGCGATAAACCAAAGTAAAGTCATAAAAGTGACTTTCATTGAACATTTGTTTGAGTCCTGCCTGGGTCTTATAAAGCTTCATTTGTTCAAGACTTTAGTTTTTGTTTTACATGCCTGCCACCTTTTTGGTAACAGCTGTTATCTCCTTCGATGGTAACATAAAATAGGCTTACCTTCCACGGTCCAGCAGAAACTTGTTTCATGACTTGCGTGAGATAGAGTTGGGAGCTGATCCTTCCTAATCTGCTAAATCTCTTGAGTAACCCAACTGCTCCGTACGACTGGGCAGACCGTGAGTTTGAAACAGCTTATGTTTATTTGTGGTAATTTTACAATACTTGAAAAAAACCCCACCAACTCTGCAGGTTGATAAATGAACTGAAATTTTAGGAAGAAAAGCATCTAATCCAGCGGTCTTTGTTCAGGGGAGTGAGGTCCCAATGACTTCAGAGAGATCCTTGATAGACCAGAACATTCAGCCAGAGCATGGTGATAAAAATAAATATACTTTTTTTAGGTCCAGCAATGAATCCAAATTCTTTAAGGTTTATGAATTTTCTTTGACTACTGGACTAGTACGTGTTTCACTAAATACGAGTTCCAATATTGCAGCTAAACTCTCTGGAAATATTCTCCAAGAAATGTTCTTCACAATTCACCTCTGTAAGTTAATACCTATTAAAACCTAAGAACGAATTAGATTTGGAATTTCCTGGATTCTTGTGTTTGTCATGCAAATTTTCAGTGCTGTTCTTTTTATGATAATATGAAATAAAGTAGTTTCTTATAGTAACATTGTAAATCATTTGCTTTCTATTACACGCAGCTGGTTTTGTTACAGTAATGATTTTGTATGGGTGCACACTGCAGTGCATATTAAAGGCAATGAGACATTCTTTTTCAGGGCTCACATGCAATTGATGTTTGTGCAAATATAACCAGATAATGACAAAACAGTAATTTATTATAATATATTAGCGAGGTTGGTTTTTCTCTCTCCTCCCAAAACGCACCTTCTCATAAGCTGCCCTTCCTCCACCGGCGCCCCCCGCCCCCACCAAATCCTTATTTTTCGTGTTTACAGAAATGACTCCCCACCCTGGCAGATGCAGATTACAGTTTTTCAGCTCACTAGAGATCCAGAATCAAAATCGAAACCAGCTGGTGTTTTTAGGCGGGTGTCTTACTTTAGCTTACTCAAAAGAACACAAGATGAACGGTAAGAATTAAATAAACCACAAATTATTTTGGGGACTGTCTGGTTTATATTAGAAGTAAACTTTTCACTGCTGGCTGTTGTTTCAAAACTATTGCCTCTATTTTTGATATTCATCCTTGGGATCTAACACAAACTATGTCTTACTAGTTTAATCCATTGTTAGGCCATGTTTAAATATCTTTTATTATAGTCATGTGCTATAAAATAGTTCTCACTGGAGTTTGCTGGCTTGAAGCCAGAGGGTAATACTGCTTCAAGTGGCACAGCGCAGTATTAAAAGAATTTTTTTCCTTTGGTGTTGGTACTTACCAATTTCACACCTTGAAAGGAGCCTAACTACATCAAAATGTGATGTATCTACTTCGAGTGCAGGGACTAGAAAAATATTATAGCGCAAAAGAGAGCAAAGAAAACATTTCAACTGTATCAACAGTTTATTCATTTCTGTGTGCGATTAGCAATTCGTGTAATTCCTTGCTGTTCAGCCTATGAATTATATACAAATATTTTTCAAGCTTCTGTTTTCAAGAGTAATTTTGTTTTTAATTTGCTGCAGCAGGACCACTTACAGGACCGCAATGACCACGATTTAGCTCATAATGAACATTAAATTAGGTCATTTGTATTTAGAAAGATTTTTTTCCTCGACTGAAATGATAGTTGAATGAAGGCTGTAACATCTCCGGTTCAGCTTCTGACAGCTTGGTTTTTGCCTCATGCACAGCCACAGTCACACAAACCCTACCAATAAAGTGAATAAAGAATGATAATAATGCTTCGTAATGTGGACTTTCAATTCGGGAAGCATTTCGGCAGGAGCAGATTCCTTCCCTCATACATTTCAAAATATTTCCAGGTATGGACCAGCTTCCTTTGGGATGATCAGGGATTAGGACAAAAAAATTGCTACCATTACTTCATTACTTCCTCACTGTGGTTTGTACCGGCACCTTCATTCTAGGGGATTATGACATTCAGTTCTGTTGTTTCTATTATTCATGGTGAAAACATGCCCAAAAAGGAAGGAAAGAGACTGTTAGGAGCAGTTAACCTCTGCAGCTTCCAAGGAGAGCGCTAACATTCAATATATGCCAAATGCAGGCCCATTAGGTTGAATAATGAGCAAGTATATCTGAGACTTTGTACAAGACAAGATGAAAACAGATTGGGCAGGCTATTGTACCACACTTTATTACCTAGTGAAATGTAATTTGATCCATTTGCAGGAGGAAGAACCAGAGATGCTTGTTTCAGAATTCAATTGTTCCAGAAAGATGTAAGTACCCTAGTGTTGTTATTTTTATATCGATTTTTATGAAACACGTGTAGTTACATTTTTACAAGGCAGTAGGTTCTCTTAACGATGGCAGCAAGACAGGCAGTGCAAATGTTAGGGGGCTGAGTACATTCCTCTGTCAAATGACAGAGGGCAAGAATATATAGTTTAACTTAAGCCTTGTAGAAATAAAACCAGAACCAGACACCCAGCTCCAGACAAGTTGCAGTTGGTTTGGTTCCTGCAGAGGTGACGCTCTGCTGTCGCTTCATTCTCCCAGGCCCAGAGGGAGGGGGGCGTTGATAAAGCACGTCTACAGACGAAATCTTGGGCCAGATTGACCACGCAGCATCATAGTGGTGGAATTTCAGGTTTATATTTAAACTTGACTGTTGATATCAAGGTGTGGTGTTCTCTGCTGTGATTTAAATTTGCGTTCTAGAGATTTTTACGTATTTGTTTTGTTTTTGAGAGTGAGAATAATTTTGAATTCTGATCCTGCATGCTTGAATTTGCAATAAGCATGTTAGCAAAAGATTATGCTTGTATCTTTAAAAGGGAAAGGCAGATTTTCATTAGCATAACTTCCACTTCCCCCCCACCTCCTCCAGTCCCTCTTGAGTTGGAATAAACAAGAAAAAAAAGGAACAAGGAGATATTGTCAGAGAAAGCAAAAAAAAAGATAAATGGCCCTGAACTTGGCCGTTACATGAATCACAGTAGAAAGGCTGCTGAGGCTGGGCGTGGTTGTGTTTGGGAAAGTAACTGTTGAGCCAGTGTCAAATGAGACACGTATATTCGGATACAAAACTCAGCTTTCTGCATACCTTCAGGAGAGGAGAAGAAAAAAAGAGCGCCACGTTCTATTATCACCAGCTTGGAAATATTTGACATGAAAAAATAAATTAACCCAGGAAGTCAGAGAGTAACTAGCTCAAGCATTTCAGACCATTGCTTCATAGGGCAAATGTACTGGAGATACAGTCACAGCTACCCGTGCTTTTCTTGGGTGTTTCTCTTTCAGCATTAGAAGACAGCAGCCTGGGTATGAAAGCCACACGCCTCCTGTATCTCTGCTCACCTCAGCATCTACTGTTTTTTGGCTCAGGCAGAAGAGCAATCATATTTTGCAGGACGCGAGAAGCGATACTGCAGTTCCCACAGGTAGTCGCTGGAACCATCATCTGTCCCTGCAGTCTGAAGGTTAGCATCCCTTCCTTCCCAGCTGTAGCCCTCAGAGGTCACTGATATAATTTTAGTACTCAAAACGGCACCTTACACAAAGCGTTACAAGAATTTGCAATCCTGGACATAACCGGGAGGGACTTCAGCTGCAAAATTCGGGTTGTGATGCAGAGGCACAGATTGGAACAGGAGCATCCAGAGTAGGGCTTTGATTCCCACCCGTTCCCAATGCACAGTTTCTATATGAAAAAAACCCAACGCTTTAAAGCTCCTTCAAATATGTCTGAATGCAAGAAGATATTCCAGTGGTTTAAACATAGAATCATAGAATCATTTAGGTTGGAAAAGACCTTTAAGATCATCAAGTCCAACTGTTAACATAGCACTGCCAAGTCCACCACACGCGTTTGAAAATCCCAAGTGCAAAGAAATCGTAGTTCATTTGACCTCATTACTTCCTCACTTTTGTGTTTTTCAGTCTGCTTTTAAACCCAGAAGCATCTGAAATCCATAAATTTTATTTCTTTATACTCATTTAACACTACTGTAGATGCCATTAAAATATCCGTACGTTGGAAATCTCAAGAAACATAGCTGTATAATGTGTTTAAAGATTTATCATGGTGGAATAGTAGATAGAGGCAGAATAGCCTGAAAACCAAATTTTAGAAGCCTGTAGTTATAATGAAGAGCCTTACCTGCAGTACAGTAGTACTGCAGTTTTTATCTCATTTGCACAAATATCCTAGCCAAATATATATGTTAAACAAATGTTGGCTTGACCCAGGAAATCTATCCTAATTTTATAACTTTCTGTTTAGAAGCAGGTATCAACAGTCCTTACACAAGGGTTGTTTTACTCGCCCTGTCCCCAGAACCTGAGTGTTCTTGTGAACTGACCTTTCCAGAGTATTTCTATTTATGGTCTCTTCATCACAGCCACTGAATAGTGTCATAAAATTACTATTAACCTAAGAAGGATCATGATTTGACCTAAGTCTGCTAACTTCTGTTGTCTGAGGAGAAAAAAAAGTGTATCTGAGGGTATCCTTTCCCCCATATTTCCTGAGTGGAAGTACTTCAGAGGGAACAGAAAGGTGGTGGTATGCCCTAGAGCCAGATCTGGGGACACTTGCTCAAGCTAAGCTAATCCTTTGCTCACACAATCACCTCAGTTTGTTCAGTCCTGAGGGAGAAAGAATTCAAAGAAATTATCATGGGATCTTTATTCAATAATCTTATCTTTTACAGTGATACCAACACAAATTTTAGGACAAGTGTTGAATAACAAATAAAGGCAATTATTTAGAATTTCCATAATGTTTGCTGTAGCTGGTAAGGCTCCCTGGGGGGCAAAGGAGCCATCCCTGGGGAGTGATGACAGTTGGTGGCCCTGTGGACAGAGCACCGCAGAAGGCTGTTGGGAACAAGGGTCACAGCTGTGGCATGGCGTCTGAGTTTTATCTGAACAGCAGAGAGCTGCACAACTCACCTGCAGCAGTCATTGCTAAGGGTCAGAGAAGCTCATAGTTTATAATTAAAAAACCCCCCACCCTGCCCAGCCCAGCACAACATGAACACATCTGATAGACATATGGACGGGAGGGTGATCTGGAAGTTAGCTCTTCACAGCACGAGGATAAAAACAACTTCCAGATGAAGTCACAGGTGTTCATCAAATTCTATCTGAAAACACCCCAAAATCTAAAAAAAAAACAAAAAAACAAACCCCAAGAGAAGTTCTTAGCCCTGTCAAAATAAGGACAAACATCTCATGGTGTCATGACAGTAGAGCACAGAAAGGAAAGGAACTGTGAAGTCAGCAAGAGTAATGGGTTAATTAATGATTATCCCGGCTATCTGGAGTGGAGAGCTTCTCTCTTTCCTGAAGCCATGCTGGAGATTCATTGAATGACAACAGGGCTTAAACTGACACATCTTCCGAGACAGCGTTAGAGGCTGGCTGAAACACTGCCCTCCAGGCTCTGCTAGGAAACGGTCATTTGGTGACTCTTCTGGTCATGGATGGATTTTCCCCTGACCACAAACTGCCTGCTCATACCAGTAGTAGCCCCACTGTGGATTTAGTTTTACTGGTAGAGGATGTCAAGGTGCCTTAGACCATAAGGGTTCCCAAGTTGGGGCAAATCGGACCAGCGTAACCATTTGGTGGAGCAGCCCTGTGTTAAAGTTGGGAGCAAAGCGTGTGGCATGGGTCAGACGAGTCGGGTTTGCTGTTTTAGCTGTTACGGCACAGTTAACATGGTAGAGCTTGAAGTTTAGGTGACCCGTTTTCCACATTCACATGTGGGAGTGTAATTGTCTTGAGCAAATCTCAGGATGTCCAGCCTAG
Organism: Larus michahellis; assembly: GCF_964199755.1. Classification (NCBI taxonomy): domain Eukaryota; kingdom Metazoa; phylum Chordata; class Aves; order Charadriiformes; family Laridae; genus Larus; species Larus michahellis. The sequence continues at coordinate 66,403,913 of NC_133901.1, forward strand.
CAGTAGGTTCTGCTCTGCCATCTCTGAGGAGCAGAACAAGGCAGCCTGAGGACAATGATACCTTTCCCTGTGTCCTCTTCCTGCTTCTTGCTTGATCCAACAAGTTTCCCTGTGCGATTGCCTCACCTGAATTTTATTTCTGAGGAGCTGCTGGTAGTTTTTGAGGTGACTCACCAATGGCAGCCTGGTGATAGGAGAGCAGCTGGCGATGTGATCAGGTAATGGTTACCATACAATCCCTTTCCCAACCAGTTAGTCAATAGAGAGAGTCCAGCAGAGGGCTACAAAGATGATCAAGGGACTGGAGCACCTCTCTTAGGCAGAAAGGCTGGGAGACCTGGGTCTGTTTAGCCTGGAGAAGAGAAGACTGAGAAGGGACCTCATCAATGCTTATAAATATCTAAAGGGTGGATGTCAGGAGGATGGGGCCAGACTCTTCTCAGTGGTGCCCAGCAACAGGAAAAGGGGCGATGGGCACAAACTGGAACACAGGAAGTTCCATCTCAACGTGAGGAAAAACTTCTTTACTTTGAGGGTGGCAGAGCATTGGAACAGGCTGCCCTGAGACGTGGTGGAGTCTCCTTCTCTGGAGATATTAAAAACCTACCTGGATGCGTTCCTGTACAACCTGCTCTAGGGGAACTTCCATTGTCAGGGGTGTTGGACTAGATGATCTCTGAAGGTCCCTTCCACTGCCAGCCATTCTGTGATAACTGTATGTAATGACTGTATCTGCTTTACAGTTCAGTGTCCTGTCAGTGCGCTCGTCCCTCTACAAACGGCCGAGATCCTGCTCGCTGACCCTTGCTGCAGATCTTTGCAGTAGATCAAAAAGATTAATGGTGTGAGTTGGTAGTTTCAAGACCCAGCTCTCCAAATAAAAGATATTTTTTAATTACTGTCCAACCCTATTAGGCGTAGGGTTGGATAACATGTGTTTCCTTTTAGAGATGAACTGCCCCAATGGCAGTCTCTGAGCACTTTTGCATAACTCTTTCCCCCTCCCCCTTGCCCTATCTTTGTGCTGATGTGTTAACGTGCAGACATCGTGCTAATGGCTTGGATATGCCTAATCTTAAAAAGTAATTTTGACCCAGGCTTTTCTTAAGTGCTGGGTTGGGTCTGTGTTCCATCTCTGGGGGGGCTGTTTCCCAGGCGCTGCCAAGTGGCTTTGGGATCTTAACTCCTTACTGCCAGGTCTGATTTCCATTCGGAGATAAATCTCCCTTCCTTTACCCCACCAAATGCCATCCCTGTTTTGACCCAAAGGTTTGGTTTCTCTTCTGGCCAGATTCTCATCAGCTTTATCCATATTCTTGTCCTTTGATGGGGTTTGACCACTGAAGAGATGTTAGCAGAAAGGGTTCGCAGGTATCTGCGGTAGAGGTGCATCGTCGAGTTTCAGCATTTATCCCAATCTGCTTGAGAGCAATTTCCAGTGTTACCTGAGGTCACAGTGTTAGCACAGTGAAATCCATTTTTTCGCCCCACAGTGTGTTATTTCTTGGATTCAAGCAATAGTTTTCACATGGCTAGAAACATTTGAAAAGGTCGCCTCGCCAAGCAAAGCGGGGCTTTTAGCTTCGCTCACTGGCTTTTAGCCATCAGTTAAACTGGGATGAGTTCTGCAGCCTGTACCCGTGTGGGTAATTCAGAGCCCTACAAGTAGACTTAGATTACCTGGATAATTACAGATTTTTCAAGTGTGAGATGTTTAAGGATCAGGCCAGTCATTTTCAGTGCGACTGGAGCAGCGACGACACGCCTGAGCAGGGTTTGCAGGGGGAAATCTTCATTTGTACTTCTGAAATGATCTAGTTTTCGGTTACTTTCTTTGCTGTCTGCCCCTGCTGCTGGTCAAGCCAAAATGCTCCGCCGTTCAAATACCTGGCAACAACTATTTAATTTGACAATTTGTAGATGGTATTCCTGTATTACCCTTTAGGACCTTAATAATAGGTTTTTCTTTAGTGAAGCATTAAAACATTAAAGGCCATAAATTCCACAGTCACCTGTATCCATTTATTGCTAATTTATTATGGAACATATCATAAAACTTTGCTTGACATATAGGCCTCTTCATAACTATAAATCTTTTTTCAACTGTTTAGATAACTTATGCTTAAGTTCAAGGAAAGACCTCTACGAACAAATATTTAAAACATCTATTTATTATGCAATAGTAGTATGTACAAACTATATGGCAAATACTGAGAAATATTACTCTATATTCAGATTACTTATCACTTCGAACTTTTGGGGAATACATCTATTATAAAAATAAAATAGAAAGTATGTGTCAAGTATCTGCTTTGTTAAAAGGTTTAAGAGGTCGAACTGAATAAAGCCGTTATTACAGTTAACACCAAACATATAAATGTTTCTCTTCAGATTAGGTTTGTCGTTTGTAACCTGGAACCAGTGAAAGGATTGTAAGTGTACTTCGTACAGAAGAGCTCCTAGACCGAAAACAAAAGTTTTCAGGCTTTGTAATTCCACATCAAAATAGTGTCTATAATATCATTGCTGCTACAGAGCTTCGTCTTGCTCTCATGAAGTCAGTTTTAAAATCCCAATGATGCTGGATCAAACCTGTATGTCATGCCCAAATTGGGCCGTCGCCTCAAACCAGGACAGGCATTTTATTTACTGTATCTCAAAATAATTGTCTGGGGTTTGATACTGTTTACATTTGTTGCTTTTAGATTACCTGCTGTTGTTTGGTATGAGAAAAAGTGTTCTTTTTCTCTCTCGCAGTGTCTAAATTCAAAAGTTTCTTGGATATGTCAAACCAGCCGTTTACAGAATGCCACTTCTTTTTTTTCTTGAATACTTTTGCCCTGGCTGAATTATTAGCATATGTATTTGCCAATAATCCATGTGTATTATTAACATATGTAGTAAACCAATTGGGTTTAGCAGCAATGCGTATGCATATACCCAGCTAGCTTCTTCAGCAAGAAGCTGATCAGTAAAAAAAAAATAATTGCTTGTATGTCTCATTAAAAGACTGTTTTAATAGTTCTTTCCCTGCAAATAAGTTTGCTTGCACATGGAAGGTCATTTTCATTTTGGAAACAAATTTCTGTTGTAGTGCTGTCTCCATCAGTTCAGCTTGATATGTGTTTGCGTATGCTCTGCGGCCTCGGGATTTTCTTATAAATTGTTAAACTACGTGACTGGAGCCATGGTGAAAGGCCAGCATAGCACGGTAAGCACAACTCTCACACTGCTGTATTAAAGGGATGAATACCTTCTACAAATCTACATGAAATGCTGCTCTTTAAAGTGGCCTCATTCATAGTGAAATAAATAGTAATTTTGTACTTGAGAAAACCAAAAACCAACTTACCGTAATGCAACCACAACATCGTTAGCATCCAAATGAAAGCAAAGCAACCGATCCTTCCAAAACATACACAAGTTATTCACCAATTTTCTATTGATTTCATCACTGATTTGTTAATTAAGGCTTGTTTCTTGGGTCAGGACAGAGAGGATTAACCCTATAAACTGGTATATCCACCCAACAGCCATGCAGGGAAGAAGGTTGGTTGTCCATTGATGCTTTCGCCCCATCTCTACCTTCCAATCTCATTTCCGTATTTCTGCTGTTCAGAACATCTCTATCTTTCCCCCTTGCTAATTGTCTCCCTGCTTTCTGCTTTGTCTCTTTTCCTTATTTTTTTTACCAGTCCTTTCCCCTAACATCCCTCCATTGTCCCCCTGTCCCATATACAACATATGGGGAAAGCTCTGACAGCCACGTTCATGCTGTATATTTTGGGCAGTATCACATCAAACGTGGCAGCAGCCGTTTTTGATGGGACTGTTTGTGCCCCAAACTCTTTTTCTGGGGTTTGTGGGTTTGTAAAAGTATTCCTGGTTTGGGACTCACTGAGAAACTCACCGAGAAAAATAATGAATCAGTATATAAACCTGGTCAAGAGAAGAATGCCAGCAATTTGTAAGCTTAAGCAAACCAATTATCTGTTGATTAAATTATCTATAGCAGACGTCATTTTAATATTACTTACGGACCCTGTGCGTCTTTGTAACAGGCTCCCACCACGTTGCTAAATTCTGCGGTACCACAGTAAATAACTCCTTATATTACTTCCCAAAAGTTGACCCTGATGGATTGTTTAATTAAGTATATTGCTGATATCTGACAAAATAAGCAACTTTCCCGGTTATTTATGGTCTTAGATTTCACTAAACTACATAATACAATGTCTCGTTAAATGTTGTCAGGTGCTGTGAAAATTATCAGCCTCGAGCAGCAAAACCTGGGGAACGAGGCAAGGTTTAAAGGTATACCATGAGTTACTGATACAATCTTACCAAAATAAGAGAATTACCTTTAATAAATATATTCCAGGACAGTCTGTGATGGGACTCAACAAGCCAATTAAGCGTTGTATTCAAATGCTTTGTTTTTCTCCGCAGAGAAACTCCTGGGCCAGGCTCCCTTCTGGCACAAGTCTGCTTAAGTCAACAAATGGAGTTACACCCGAGATGAATTTGCCATGCTATGTTTTTCTAAATAGATTAGGGGTCAT